>NC_139224.1:135499400-135644349 GCF_055691185.1 Crinia signifera | reverse complement strand
TCCTGGAAACTGTTGCTGGCCCCCAAAGCGGAAGTGGGAGGATCCAGGCCCCCTGCCATGCCCAGGGTTGCCCTGGCAACTGTTGCTGGCCCCCAAAGCGGAAGTGGGCGGGTCATGGCCCCCTTAAGCCCCCTGCCTTGCCCAGGGTTGCCCTGGCAACTGTTGCTGGCCCCCAAAGCGGAAGTGGGCGGGTCCAGGCCCACTTAAGCCCCCTGCCATGCCCAGGGTTGCCCTGGCAACTGTTGCTGGCCCCCAAAGCGGAAGTGGGCGGGTCCAGGCCCCAATAAGCCCTCTGCCATGCCCAGGGTTGCCCTGGCAACTGTTGCTGGCCCCCAAAGCGGAAGTGGGCGGGTCCTGGCGCCCTTAAGCCCCCTGCCTTGCCCAGGGTTGCCCTGGCAACTGTTGCTGGCCCCCAAAGCGGAAGTGGGCGGGTCCTGGCCCCCTTAAGCCCCCTGCCTTGCCCAGGGTTGCCCTGGCAACTGTTGCTGGCCCCCAAAGCGGAAGTGGGCGGGTCCAGGCGCCCTTAAGCCCCCTGCCATGCCCAGGGTTGCCCTGGCAACTGTTGCTGCCCCCCAAAGCGGAAGTGGGCGGGTCCTGGCCCCCTTAAGCCCCCTGCCTTGCCCAGGGTTGCCCTGGCAACTGTTGCTGGCCCCAAAGCGGAAGTGGGCGGGTCCAGGCCCCATTAAGCCCCCTGCCATGCCAGGGGTTGCCCTGGCAACTGTTGCTGGCCCCCAAAGCGGAAGTGGGCGGGTCCAGGCGCCCTTAAGCCCCCTGCCATGCCCAGCGTTGCCCTGGAAACTGTTGCTGGCCCCCAAAGCGGAAGTGGGCGGATCCAGGCCCCCTGCCATGCCCAGGGTTGCCCTGGCAACTGTTGCTGGCCCCCAAAGCGGAAGTGGGCGGGTCATGGCCCCCTTAAGCCCCCTGCCTTGCCCAGGGTTGCCCTGGCAACTGTTGCTGGCCCCCAAAGCGGAAGTGGGCGGGTCCAGGCCCCATTAAGCCCCCTGCCATGCCCAGGGTTGCCCTGGCAACTGTTGCTGGCCCCCAAAGCGGAAGTGGGCGGGTCCAGGCCCACTTAAGCCCCCTGCCATGCCCAGGGTTGCCCTGGCAACTGTTGCTGGCCCCCAAAGCGGAAGTGGGCGGGTCCAGGCCCCATTAAGCCCCCTGCCATGCCCAGGGTTGCCCTGGCAACTGTTGCTGGCCCCCAAAGCGGAAGTGGGCGGGTCCAGGCGCCCTTAAGCCCCCTGCCATGCCCAGGGTTGCCCTGGAAACTGTTGCTGGCCCCCAAAGCGGAAGTGGGCGGATCCAGGCCCCCTTAAGCCCCCTGCCATGCCCAGGGTTGCCCTGGCAACTGTTGCTGGCCCCCAAAGCGGAAGTGGGCGGGTCATGGCCCCCTTAAGCCCCCTGCCTTGCCCAGGGTTGCCCTGGCAACTGTTGCTGGCCCCCAAAGCGGAAGTGGGCGGGTCCAGGCCCCATTAAGCCCCCTGCCATGCCCAGGGTTGCCCTGGCAACTGTTGCTGGCCCCCAAAGCGGAAGTGGGCGGGTCCAGGCCCCCTTAAGCCCCCTGCCATGCCCAGGGTTGCCCTGGCAACTGTTGCTGGCCCCCAAAGCGGAAGTGGGCGGGTCCTGGCGCCCTTAAGCCCCCTGCCTTGCCCAGGGTTGCCCTGGCAACTGTTGCTGGCCCCCAAAGCAGAAGTGGGCGGGTCCTGGCCCCCTTAAGCCCCCTGCCTTGCCCAGGGTTGCCCTGGCAACTGTTGCTGGCCCCCAAAGCGGAAGTGGGCGGGTCCAGGCGCCCTTTAGCCCCCTGCCATGCCCACGGTTGCCCTGGCAACTGTTGCTGGCCCCCAAAGCGGAAGTGGGCGGGTCCTGGCCCCCTTAAGCCCCCTGCCTTGCCCAGGGTTGCCCTGGCAACTGTTGCTGGCCCCCAAAGCGGAAGTGGGCGGGTCCAGGCGCCCTTAAGCCGCCTGCTATGCCCAGGGTTGCCCTGGAAACTGTTGCTGGCCCCCAAAGCGGAAGTGGGCGGGTCCAGGCGCCCTTAAGCCCCCTGCCATGCCCAGGGTTGCCTTGGCAACTGTTGCTGCCCCCCAAAGCGGAAGTGGGCGGGTCCTGGCCCCCTTAAGCCCCCTGCCTTGCCCAGGGTTGCCCTGGCAACTGTTGCTGGCCCCCAAAGCGGAAGTGGGCGGGTCCAGGCCCCATTAAGCCCCCTGCCATGCCCAGGGTTGCCCTGGCAACTGTTGCTGGCCCCCAAAGCGGAAGTGGGCGGGTCCAGGCGCCCTTAAGCCCCCTGCCATGCCCAGCGTTGCCCTGGAAACTGTTGCTGGCCCCCAAAGCGGAAGTGGGCGGATCCAGGCCCCCTGCCATGCCCAGGGTTGCCCTGGCAACTGTTGCTGGCCCCCAAAGCGGAAGTGGGCGGGTCATGGCCCCCTTAAGCCCCCTGCCTTGCCCAGGGTTGCCCTGGCAACTGTTGCTGGCCCCCAAAGCGGAAGTGGGCGGGTCCAGGCCCACTTAAGCCCCCTGCCATGCCCAGGGTTGCCCTGGCAACTGTTGCTGGCCCCCAAAGCGGAAGTGGGCGGGTCCAGGCCCCATTAAGCCCTCTGCCATGCCCAGGGTTGCCCTGGCAACTGTTGCTGGCCCCCAAAGCGGAAGTGGGCGGGTCCTGGCGCCCTTAAGCCCCCTGCCTTGCCCAGGGTTGCCCTGGCAACTGTTGCTGGCCCCCAAAGCGGAAGTGGGCGGGTCCTGGCCCCCTTAAGCCCCCTGCCTTGCCCAGGGTTGCCCTGGCAACTGTTGCTGGCCCCCAAAGCGGAAGTGGGCGGGTCCAGGCGCCCTTAAGCCCCCTGCCATGCCCAGGGTTGCCCTGGCAACTGTTGCTGCCCCCCAAAGCGGAAGTGGGCGGGTCCTGGCCCCCTTAAGCCCCCTGCCTTGCCCAGGGTTGCCCTGGCAACTGTTGCTGGCCCCCAAAGCGGAAGTGGGCGGGTCCAGGCCCCATTAAGCCCCCTGCCATGCCAGGGGTTGCCCTGGCAACTGTTGCTGGCCCCCAAAGCGGAAGTGGGCGGGTCCAGGCGCCCTTAAGCCCCCTGCCATGCCCAGCGTTGCCCTGGAAACTGTTGCTGGCCCCCAAAGCGGAAGTGGGCGGATCCAGGCCCCCTGCCATGCCCAGGGTTGCCCTGGCAACTGTTGCTGGCCCCCAAAGCGGAAGTGGGCGGGTCATGGCCCCCTTAAGCCCCCTGCCTTGCCCAGGGTTGCCCTGGCAACTGTTGCTGGCCCCCAAAGCGGAAGTGGGCGGGTCCAGGCCCCATTAAGCCCCCTGCCATGCCCAGGGTTGCCCTGGCAACTGTTGCTGGCCCCCAAAGCGGAAGTGGGCGGGTCCAGGCCCACTTAAGCCCCCTGCCATGCCCAGGGTTGCCCTGGCAACTGTTGCTGGCCCCCAAAGCGGAAGTGGGCGGGTCCAGGCCCCATTAAGCCCCCTGCCATGCCCAGGGTTGCCCTGGCAACTGTTGCTGGCCCCCAAAGCGGAAGTGGGCGGGTCCAGGCGCCCTTAAGCCCCCTGCCATGCCCAGGGTTGCCCTGGAAACTGTTGCTGGCCCCCAAAGCGGAAGTGGGCGGATCCAGGCCCCCTTAAGCCCCCTGTCATGCCCAGGGTTGCCCTGGCAACTGTTGCTGGCCCCCAAAGCGGAAGTGGGCGGGTCATGGCCCCCTTAAGCCCCCTGCCTTGCCCAGGGTTGCCCTGGCAACTGTTGCTGGCCCCCAAAGCGGAAGTGGGCGGGTCCAGGCCCCATTAAGCCCCCTGCCATGCCCAGGGTTGCCCTGGCAACTGTTGCTGGCCCCCAAAGCGGAAGTGGGCGGGTCCAGGCCCCCTTAAGCCCCCTGCCATGCCCAGGGTTGCCCTGGCAACTGTTGCTGGCCCCCAAAGCGGAAGTGGGCGGGTCCTGGCGCCCTTAAGCCCCCTGCCTTGCCCAGGGTTGCCCTGGCAACTGTTGCTGGCCCCCAAAGCAGAAGTGGGCGGGTCCTGGCCCCCTTAAGCCCCCTGCCTTGCCCAGGGTTGCCCTGGCAACTGTTGCTGGCCCCCAAAGCGGAAGTGGGCGGGTCCAGGCGCCCTTTAGCCCCCTGCCATGCCCAGGGTTGCCCTGGCAACTGTTGCTGGCCCCCAAAGCGGAAGTGGGCGGGTCCTGGCCCCCTTAAGCCCCCTGCCTTGCCCAGGGTTGCCCTGGCAACTGTTGCTGGCCCCAAAGCGGAAGTGGGCGGGTCCAGGCGCCCTTAAGCCCCCTGCCATGCCCAGGGTTGCCCTGGCAACTGTTGCTGCCCCCCAAAGCGGAAGTGGGCGGGTCCTGGCCCCCTTAAGCCCCCTGCCTTGCCCAGGGTTGCCCTGGCAACTGTTGCTGGCCCCCAAAGCGGAAGTGGGCGGGTCCAGGCCCCATTAAGCCCCCTGCCATGCCCAGGGTTGCCCTGGCAACTGTTGCTGGCCCCCAAAGCGGAAGTGGGCGGGTCCAGGCGCCCTTAAGCCCCCTGCCATGCCCAGCGTTGCCCTGGAAACTGTTGCTGGCCCCCAAAGCGGAAGTGGGCGGATCCAGGCCCCCTGCCATGCCCAGGGTTGCCCTGGCAACTGTTGCTGCCCCCCAAAGCGGAAGTGGGCGGGTCATGGCCCCCTTAAGCCCCCTGCCTTGCCCAGGGTTGCCCTGGCAACTGTTGCTGGCCCCCAAAGCGGAAGTGGGCGGGTCCAGGCCCCATTAAGCCCCCTGCCATGCCCAGGGTTGCCCTGGCAACTGTTGCTGGCCCCCAAAGCGGAAGTGGGCGGGTCCAGGCCCCATTAAGCCCCCTGCCATGCCCAGGGTTGCCCTGGCAACTGTTGCTGGCCCCCAAAGCGGAAGTGGGCGGGTCCAGGCCCACTTAAGCCCCCTGCCATGCCCAGGGTTGCCCTGGCAACTGTTGCTGGCCCCCAAAGCGGAAGTGGGCGGGTCCAGGCCCCATTAAGCCCCCTGCCATGCCCAGGGTTGCCCTGGCAACTGTTGCTGGCCCCCAAAGCGGAAGTGGGCGGGTCCAGGCGCCCTTAAGCCCCCTGCCATGCCCAGGGTTGCCCTGGAAACTGTTGCTGGCCCCCAAAGCGGAAGTGGGCGGATCCAGGCCCCCTTAAGCCCCCTGCCATGCCCAGGGTTGCCCTGGCAACTGTTGCTGGCCCCCAAAGCGGAAGTGGGCGGGTCATGGCCCCCTTAAGCCCCCTGCCTTGCCCAGGGTTGCCCTGGCAACTGTTGCTGGCCCCCAAAGCGGAAGTGGGCGGGTCCAGGCCCCATTAAGCCCCCTGCCATGCCCAGGGTTGCCCTGGCAACTGTTGCTGGCCCCCAAAGCGGAAGTGGGCGGGTCCAGGCCCCCTTAAGCCCCCTGCCATGCCCAGGGTTGCCCTGGCAACTGTTGCTGGCCCCCAAAGCGGAAGTGGGCGGGTCCTGGCGCCCTTAAGCCCCCTGCCTTGCCCAGGGTTGCCCTGGCAACTGTTGCTGGCCCCCAAAGCAGAAGTGGGCGGGTCCTGGCCCCCTTAAGCCCCCTGCCTTGCCCAGGGTTGCCCTGGCAACTGTTGCTGGCCCCCAAAGCGGAAGTGGGCGGGTCCAGGCGCCCTTTAGCCCCCTGCCATGCCCACGGTTGCCCTGGCAACTGTTGCTGGCCCCCAAAGCGGAAGTGGGCGGGTCCTGGCCCCCTTAAGCCCCCTGCCTTGCCCAGTGTTGCCCTGGCAACTGTTGCTGGCCCCCAAAGCGGAAGTGGGCGGGTCCAGGCGCCCTTAAGCCGCCTGCTATGCCCAGGGTTGCCCTGGAAACTGTTGCTGGCCCCCAAAGCGGAAGTGGGCGGGTCCAGGCGCCCTTAAGCCCCCTGCCATGCCCAGGGTTGCCTTGGCAACTGTTGCTGCCCCCCAAAGCGGAAGTGGGCGGGTCCTGGCCCCCTTAAGCCCCCTGCCTTGCCCAGGGTTGCCCTGGCAACTGTTGCTGGCCCCCAAAGCGGAAGTGGGCGGGTCCAGGCCCCATTAAGCCCCCTGCCATGCCCAGGGTTGCCCTGGCAACTGTTGCTGGCCCCCAAAGCGGAAGTGGGCGGGTCCAGGCGCCCTTAAGCCCCCTGCCATGCCCAGCGTTGCCCTGGAAACTGTTGCTGGCCCCCAAAGCGGAAGTGGGCGGATCCAGGCCCCCTGCCATGCCCAGGGTTGCCCTGGCAACTGTTGCTGGCCCCCAAAGCGGAAGTGGGCGGGTCATGGCCCCCTTAAGCCCCCTGCCTTGCCCAGGGTTGCCCTGGCAACTGTTGCTGGCCCCCAAAGCGGAAGTGGGCGGGTCCAGGCCCACTTAAGCCCCCTGCCATGCCCAGGGTTGCCCTGGCAACTGTTGCTGGCCCCCAAAGCGGAAGTGGGCGGGTCCAGGCCCCATTAAGCCCTCTGCCATGCCCAGGGTTGCCCTGGCAACTGTTGCTGGCCCCCAAAGCGGAAGTGGGCGGGTCCTGGCGCCCTTAAGCCCCCTGCCTTGCCCAGGGTTGCCCTGGCAACTGTTGCTGGCCCCCAAAGCGGAAGTGGGCGGGTCCTGGCCCCCTTAAGCCCCCTGCCTTGCCCAGGGTTGCCCTGGCAACTGTTGCTGGCCCCCAAAGCGGAAGTGGGCGGGTCCAGGCGCCCTTAAGCCCCCTGCCATGCCCAGGGTTGCCCTGGCAACTGTTGCTGCCCCCCAAAGCGGAAGTGGGCGGGTCCTGGCCCCCTTAAGCCCCCTGCCTTGCCCAGGGTTGCCCTGGCAACTGTTGCTGGCCCCCAAAGCGGAAGTGGGCGGGTCCAGGCCCCATTAAGCCCCCTGCCATGCCAGGGGTTGCCCTGGCAACTGTTGCTGGCCCCCAAAGCGGAAGTGGGCGGGTCCAGGCGCCCTTAAGCCCCCTGCCATGCCCAGCGTTGCCCTGGAAACTGTTGCTGGCCCCCAAAGCGGAAGTGGGCGGATCCAGGCCCCCTGCCATGCCCAGGGTTGCCCTGGCAACTGTTGCTGGCCCCCAAAGCGGAAGTGGGCGGGTCATGGCCCCCTTAAGCCCCCTGCCTTGCCCAGGGTTGCCCTGGCAACTGTTGCTGGCCCCCAAAGCGGAAGTGGGCGGGTCCAGGCCCCATTAAGCCCCCTGCCATGCCCAGGGTTGCCCTGGCAACTGTTGCTGGCCCCCAAAGCGGAAGTGGGCGGGTCCAGGCCCACTTAAGCCCCCTGCCATGCCCAGGGTTGCCCTGGCAACTGTTGCTGGCCCCCAAAGCGGAAGTGGGCGGGTCCAGGCCCCATTAAGCCCCCTGCCATGCCCAGGGTTGCCCTGGCAACTGTTGCTGGCCCCCAAAGCGGAAGTGGGCGGGTCCAGGCGCCCTTAAGCCCCCTGCCATGCCCAGGGTTGCCCTGGAAACTGTTGCTGGCCCCCAAAGCGGAAGTGGGCGGATCCAGGCCCCCTTAAGCCCCCTGCCATGCCCAGGGTTGCCCTGGCAACTGTTGCTGGCCCCCAAAGCGGAAGTGGGCGGGTCATGGCCCCCTTAAGCCCCCTGCCTTGCCCAGGGTTGCCCTGGCAACTGTTGCTGGCCCCCAAAGCGGAAGTGGGCGGGTCCAGGCCCCATTAAGCCCCCTGCCATGCCCAGGGTTGCCCTGGCAACTGTTGCTGGCCCCCAAAGCGGAAGTGGGCGGGTCCAGGCCCCCTTAAGCCCCCTGCCATGCCCAGGGTTGCCCTGGCAACTGTTGCTGGCCCCCAAAGCGGAAGTGGGCGGGTCCTGGCGCCCTTAAGCCCCCTGCCTTGCCCAGGGTTGCCCTGGCAACTGTTGCTGGCCCCCAAAGCAGAAGTGGGCGGGTCCTGGCCCCCTTAAGCCCCCTGCCTTGCCCAGGGTTGCCCTGGCAACTGTTGCTGGCCCCCAAAGCGGAAGTGGGCGGGTCCAGGCGCCCTTTAGCCCCCTGCCATGCCCAGGGTTGCCCTGGCAACTGTTGCTGGCCCCCAAAGCGGAAGTGGGCGGGTCCTGGCCCCCTTAAGCCCCCTGCCTTGCCCAGGGTTGCCCTGGCAACTGTTGCTGGCCCCCAAAGCGGAAGTGGGCGGGTCCAGGCGCCCTTAAGCCCCCTGCCATGCCCAGGGTTGCCCTGGCAACTGTTGCTGCCCCCCAAAGCGGAAGTGGGCGGGTCCTGGCCCCCTTAAGCCCCCTGCCTTGCCCAGGGTTGCCCTGGCAACTGTTGCTGGCCCCCAAAGCGGAAGTGGGCGGGTCCAGGCCCCATTAAGCCCCCTGCCATGCCCAGGGTTGCCCTGGCAACTGTTGCTGGCCCCCAAAGCGGAAGTGGGCGGGTCCAGGCGCCCTTAAGCCCCCTGCCATGCCCAGCGTTGCCCTGGAAACTGTTGCTGGCCCCCAAAGCGGAAGTGGGCGGATCCAGGCCCCCTGCCATGCCCAGGGTTGCCCTGGCAACTGTTGCTGCCCCCCAAAGCGGAAGTGGGCGGGTCATGGCCCCCTTAAGCCCCCTGCCTTGCCCAGGGTTGCCCTGGCAACTGTTGCTGGCCCCCAAAGCGGAAGTGGGCGGGTCCAGGCCCCATTAAGCCCCCTGCCATGCCCAGGGTTGCCCTGGCAACTGTTGCTGGCCCCCAAAGCGGAAGTGGGCGGGTCCAGGCGCCCTTAAGCCCCCTGCCATGCCCAGCGTTGCCCTGGAAACTGTTGCTGGCCCCCAAAGCGGAAGTGGGCGGATCCAGGCCCCCTGCCATGCCCAGGGTTGCCCTGGCAACTGTTGCTGGCCCCCAAAGCGGAAGTGGGCGGGTCATGGCCCCCTTAAGCCCCCTGCCTTGCCCAGGGTTGCCCTGGCAACTGTTGCTGGCCCCCAAAGCGGAAGTGGGCGGGTCCAGGCCCCATTAAGCCCCCTGCCATGCCAAGGGTTGCCCTGGCAACTGTTGCTGGCCCCCAAAGCGGAAGTGGGCGGGTCCAGGCCCACTTAAGCCCCCTGCCATGCCCAGGGTTGCCCTGGCAACTGTTGCTGGCCCCCAAAGCGGAAGTGGGCGGGTCCAGGCCCCATTAAGCCCCCTGCCATGCCCAGGGTTGCCCTGGCAACTGTTGCTGGCCCCCAAAGCGGAAGTGGGCGGGTCCAGGCGCCCTTAAGCCCCCTGCCATGCCCAGGGTTGCCCTGGAAACTGTTGCTGGCCCCCAATGCGGAAGTGGGCGGATCCAGGCCCCCTTAAGCCCCCTGCCATGCCCAGGGTTGCCCTGGCAACTGTTGCTGGCCCCCAAAGCGGAAGTGGGCGGGTCCTGGCGCCCTTAAGCCCCCTGCCTTGCCCAGGGTTGCCCTGGCAACTGTTGCTGGCCCCCAAAGCGGAAGTGGGCGGGTCCTGGCCCCCTTAAGCCCCCTGCCTTGCCCAGGGTTGCCCTGGCAACTGTTGCTGGCCCCCAAAGCGGAAGTGGGCGGGTCCAGGCGCCATTAAGCCCCCTGCCATGCCCAGGGTTGCCCTGGCAACTGTTGCTGGCCCCCAAAGCGGAAGTGGGCGGGTCCTGGCCCCCTTAAGCCCCCTGCCTTGCCCAGGGTTGCCCTGGCAACTGTTGCTGGCCCCCAAAGCGGAAGTGGGCGGGTCCAGGCGCCCTTAAGCCCCCTGCCATGCCCAGGGTTGCCCTGGCAACTGTTGCTGCCCCCCAAAGCGGAAGTGGGCGGGTCCTGGCCCCCTTAAGCCCCCTGCCTTGCCCAGGGTTGCCCTGGCAACTGTTGCTGGCCCCCAAAGCGGAAGTGGGCGGGTCCAGGCCCCATTAAGCCCCCTGCCATGCCCAGGGTTGCCCTGGCAACTGTTGCTGGCCCCCAAAGCGGAAGTGGGCGGGTCCAGGCGCCCTTAAGCCCCCTGCCAAGCCCAGGGTTGCCCTGGAAACTGTTGCTGGCCCCCAAAGCGGAAGTGGGCGGATCCAGGCCCCCTGCCATGCCCAGGGTTGCCCTGGCAACTGTTGCTGGCCCCCAAAGCGGAAGTGGGCGGGTCATGGCCCCCTTAAGCCCCGTGCCTTGCCCAGGGTTGCCCTGGCAACTGTTGCTGGCCCCCAAAGCGGAAGTGGGCGGGTCATGGCCCCCTTAAGCCCCGTGCCTTGCCCAGGGTTGCCCTGGCAACTGTTGCTGGCACCCAAAGCGGAAGTGGGCGGGTCCAGGCCCCATTAAGCCCCCTGCCATGCCCAGGGTTGCCCTGGCAACTGTTGCTGGCCCCCAAAGCGGAAGTGGGCGGGTCCAGGCACACTTAAGCCCCCTGCCATGCCCAGGGTTGCCCTGGCAACTGTTGCTGGCCCCCAAAGCGGAAGTGGGCGGGTCCAGGCCCCATTAAGCCCCCTGCCATGCCCAGGGTTGCCCTGGCAACTGTTGCTGGCCCTCAAAGCGGAAGTGGGCGTGTCCTGGCCCCCTTAAGCCCCCTGCCTTGCCCAGGGTTGCCCTGGCAACTGTTGCTGGCCCCCAAAGCGGAAGTGGGCGGGTCCTGGCGCCCTTAAGCCCCCTGCCTTGCCCAGGGTTGCCCTGGCAACTGTTGCTGGCCCCCAAAGCGGAAGTGGGCGGGTCCTGGCCCCCTTAAGCCCCCTGCCTTGCCCAGGGTTGCCCTGGCAACTGTTGCTGGCCCCCAAAGCGGAAGTGGGCGGGTCCAGGCGCCCTTAAGCCGCCTGCTATGCCCAGGGTTGCCCTGGAAACTGTTGCTGGCCCCCAAAGCGGAAGTGGGCGGGTCCAGGCGCCCTTAAGCCCCCTGCCATGCCCAGGGTTGCCTTGGCAACTGTTGCTGCCCCCCAAAGCGGAAGTGGGCGGGTCCTGGCCCCCTTAAGCCCCCTGCCTTGCCCAGGGTTGCCCTGGCAACTGTTGCTGGCCCCCAAAGCGGAAGTGGGCGGGTCCAGGCCCCATTAAGCCCCCTGCCATGCCCAGGGTTGCCCTGGCAACTGTTGCTGGCCCCCAAAGCGGAAGTGGGCGGGTCCAGGCGCCCTTAAGCCCCCTGCCATGCCCAGCGTTGCCCTGGAAACTGTTGCTGGCCCCCAAAGCGGAAGTGGGCGGATCCAGGCCCCCTGCCATGCCCAGGGTTGCCCTGGCAACTGTTGCTGGCCCCCAAAGCGGAAGTGGGCGGGTCATGGCCCCCTTAAGCCCCCTGCCTTGCCCAGGGTTGCCCTGGCAACTGTTGCTGGCCCCCAAAGCGGAAGTGGGCGGGTCCAGGCCCCATTAAGCCCCCTGCCATACCCAGGGTTGCCCTGGACACTGTTGCTGGCCCCCAAAGCGGAAGTGGGCGGGTCCAGGCCCACTTAAGCCCCCTGCCATGCCCAGGGTTGCCCTGGCAACTGTTGCTGGCCCCCAAAGCGGAAGTGGGCGGGTCCAGGCCCCATTAAGCCCTCTGCCATGCCCAGGGTTGCCCTGGCAACTGTTGCTGGCCCCCAAAGCGGAAGTGGGCGGGTCCTGGCGCCCTTAAGCCCCCTGCCTTGCCCAGGGTTGCCCTGGCAACTGTTGCTGGCCCCCAAAGCGGAAGTGGGCGTGTCCTGGCCCCCTTAAGCCCCCTGCCTTGCCCAGGGTTGCCCTGGCAACTGTTGCTGGCCCCCAAAGCGGAAGTGGGCGGGTCCAGGCGCCCTTAAGCCCCCTGCCATGCCCAGGGTTGCCCTGGCAACTGTTGCTGCCCCCCAAAGCGGAAGTGGGCGGGTCCTGGCCCCCTTAAGCCCCCTGCCTTGCCCAGTGTTGCCCTGGCAACTGTTGCTGGCCCCCAAAGCGGAAGTGGGCGGGTCCAGGCCCCATTAAGCCCCCTGCCATGCCAGGGGTTGCCCTGGCAACTGTTGCTGGCCCCCAAAGCGGAAGTGGGCGGGTCCAGGCGCCCTTAAGCCCCCTGCCATGCCCAGCGTTGCCCTGGAAACTGTTGCTGGCCCCCAAAGCGGAAGTGGGCGGATCCAGGCCCCCTGCCATGCCCAGGGTTGCCCTGGCAACTGTTGCTGGCCCCCAAAGCGGAAGTGGGCGGGTCATGGCCCCCTTAAGCCCCCTGCCTTGCCCAGGGTTGCCCTGGCAACTGTTGCTGGCCCCCAAAGCGGAAGTGGGCGGGTCCAGGCCCCATTAAGCCCCCTGCCATGCCCAGGGTTGCCCTGGCAACTGTTGCTGGCCCCCAAAGCGGAAGTGGGCGGGTCCAGGCCCACTTAAGCCCCCTGCCATGCCCAGGGTTGCCCTGGCAACTGTTGCTGGCCCCCAAAGCGGAAGTGGGCGGGTCCAGGCCCCATTAAGCCCCCTGCCATGCCCAGGGTTGCCCTGGCAACTGTTGCTGGCCCCCAAAGCGGAAGTGGGCGGGTCCAGGCGCCCTTAAGCCCCCTGCCATGCCCAGGGTTGCCCTGGAAACTGTTGCTGGCCCCCAAAGCGGAAGTGGGCGGATCCAGGCCCCCTTAAGCCCCCTGCCATGCCCAGGGTTGCCCTGGCAACTGTTGCTGGCCCCCAAAGCGGAAGTGGGCGGGTCCTGGCGCCCTTAAGCCCCCTGCCTTGCCCAGGGTTGCCCTGGCAACTGTTGCTGGCCCCCAAAGCGGAAGTGGGCGGGTCCTGGCCCCCTTAAGCCCCCTGCCTTGCCCAGGGTTGCCCTGGCAACTGTTGCTGGCCCCCAAAGCGGAAGTGGGCGGGTCCAGGCGCCCTTAAGCCCCCTGCCATGCCCAGGGTTGCCCTGGCAACTGTTGCTGGCCCCCAAAGCGGAAGTGGGCGGGTCCTGGCCCCCTTAAGCCCCCTGCCTTGCCCAGGGTTGCCCTGGCAACTGTTGCTGGCCCCCAAAGCGGAAGTGGGCGGGTCCAGGCGCCCTTAAGCCCCCTGCCATGCCCAGGGTTGCCCTGGCAACTGTTGCTGCCCCCCAAAGCGGAAGTGGGCGGGTCCTGGCCCCCTTAAGCCCCCTGCCTTGCCCAGGGTTGCCCTGGCAACTGTTGCTGGCCCCCAAAGCGGAAGTGGGCGGGTCCAGGCCCCATTAAGCCCCCTGCCATGCCCAGGGTTGCCCTGGCAACTGTTGCTGGCCCCCAAAGCGGAAGTGGGTGGGTCCAGGCGCCCTTAAGCCCCCTGCCAAGCCCAGGGTTGCCCTGGAAACTGTTGCTGGCCCCCAAAGCGGAAGTGGGCGGATCCAGGCCCCCTGCCATGCCCAGGGTTGCCCTGGCAACTGTTGCTGGCCCCCAAAGCGGAAGTGGGCGGGTCATGGCCCCCTTAAGCCCCGTGCCTTGCCCAGGGTTGCCCTGGCAACTGTTGCTGGCCCCCAAAGCGGAAGTGGGCGGGTCCAGGCCCCATTAAGCCCCCTGCCATGCCCAGGGTTGCCCTGGCAACTGTTGCTGGCCCCCAAAGCGGAAGTGGGCGGGTCCAGGCGCCCTTAAGCCCCCTGCCATGCCCAGGGTTGCCCTGGCAACTGTTGCTGGCCCCCAAAGCGGAAGTGGGCGGGTCCTGGCCCCCTTAAGCCCCCTGCCTTGCCCAAAGTTGCACTGGCAACTGTTGCTGGCCCCCAAAGCGGAAGTGGGCGGGTCCAGGCGCCCTTAAGCCCCCTGCCATGCCCAGGGTTGCCCTGGCAACTGTTGCTGCCCCCCAAAGCGGAAGTGGGCGGGTCCTGGCCCCCTTAAGCCCCCTGCCTTGCCCAGGGTTGCCCTGGCAACTGTTGCTGGCCCCCAAAGCGGAAGTGGGCGGGTCCAGGCCCCATTAAGCCCCCTGCCATGCCCAGGGTTGCCCTGGCAACTGTTGCTGGCCCCCAAAGCGGAAGTGGGCGGGTCCAGGCGCCCTTAAGCCCCCTGCCATGCCCAGCGTTGCCCTGGAAACTGTTGCTGGCCCCCAAAGCGGAAGTGGGCGGATCCAGGCCCCCTGCCATGCCCAGGGTTGCCCTGGCAACTGTTGCTGGCCCCCAAAGCGGAAGTGGGCGGGTCATGGCCCCCTTAAGCCCCCTGCCTTGCCCAGGGTTGCCCTGGCAACTGTTGCTGGCCCCCAAAGCGGAAGTGGGCGGGTCCAGGCCCCATTAAGCCCCCTGCCATACCCAGGGTTGCCCTGGCAACTGTTGCTGGCCCCCAAAGCGGAAGTGGGCGGGTCCAGGCCCACTTAAGCCCCCTGCCATGCCCAGGGTTGCCCTGGCAACTGTTGCTGGCCCCCAAAGCGGAAGTGGGCGGGTCCACGCCCCATTAAGCCCCCTGCCATGCCCAGGGTTGCCCTGGCAACTGTTGCTGGCCCTCAAAGCGGAAGTGTGCGTGTCCTGGCCCCCTTAAGCCCCCTGCCTTGCCCAGGGTTGCCCTGGCAACTGTTGCTGGCCCCCAAAACGGAAGTGGGCGGGCCCTGGCGCCCTTAAGCCCCCTGCCTTGCCCAGGGTTGCCCTGGCAACTGTTGCTGGCCCCCAAAGCGGAAGTGGGCGGGTCCTGGCCCCCTTAAGCCCCCTGCCTTGCCCAGGGTTGCCCTGGCAACTGTTGATGGCCCCCAAAGCGGAAGTGGGCGGGTCCAGGCGCCCTTAAGCCGCCTGCTATGCCCAGGGTTGCCCTGGAAACTGTTGCTGGCCCCCAAAGCGGAAGTGGGCGGATCCAGGCCCCCTTAAGCCCCCTGCCATGCCCAGGGTTGCCCTGGCAACTGTTGCTGGCCCCCAAAGCGGAAGTGGGCGGGTCCTGGCGCCCTTAAGCCCCCTGCCTTGCCCAGGGTTGCCCTGGCAACTGTTGTTGGCCCCTAAAAGCGGAAGTGGGTGGGTCCTGGCGCCCTTAAGCCCCCTGCCTTGCCCAGGGTTGCCCTGGCAACTGTTGCTGGCCCCCAAAGCGGAAGTGGGCGGGTCCTGGCCCCCTTAAGCCCCCTGCCTTGCCCAGGGTTGCCCTGGCAACTGTTGCTGGCCCCCAAAGCGGAAGTGGGCGGGTCCAGGCCCCCTTCAGCCCCCTGCCATGCCCAGGGTTGACCTGGCAACTGTTGCTGGCCCCCAAAGCGGAAGTGGGCGGGTCCTGGCGCCCTTAAGCCCCCTGCCTTGCCCAGGGTTGCCCTGGCAACTGTTGCTGGCCCCCAAAGCGGAAGTGGGCGGGTCCTGGCGCCCTTAAGCCCCCTGCCTTGCCCAGGGTTGCCCTGGCAACTGTTGCTGGCCCCCAAAGCGGAAGTGGGCGGGTCCTGGCCCCCTTAAGCCCCCTGCCTTGCCCAGGGTTGCCCTGGCAACTGTTGCTGGCCCCCAAAGCGGAAGTGGGCGGGTCCAGGCCCCATTAAGCCCCCTGCCATGCCCAGGGTTGCCCTGGCAACTGTTGCTGGCCCCCAAAGCGGAAGTGGGCGGGTCCAGGCCCCCTTAAGCCCTCTGCCATGCCCAGGGTAGACCTGGCAACTGTTGCTGGCCCCCAAAGCGGAAGTGGGCGGGTCCAGACCCCCTTAAGCCCCCTGCCATGCCCAGGGTTGCCCTGGCAACTGTTGCTGGCCCCCAAAGCGGAAGTGGGCGGGTCCAGGCCCCCTTAAGCCCCCTGCCATGCCCAGGGTTGCCCTGGCAACTGTTGCTGGCCCCCAAAGCGGAAGTGGGCGGGTCCTGGCCCCCTTAAGCCCCCTGCCTTGCCCAGGGTTGCCCTGGCAACTGTTGCTGGCCCCCAAAGCGGAAGTGGGCGGGTCCAGGCGCCCTTAAGCCCCCTGCCATGCCCAGGGTTGCCCTGGCAACTGTTGCTGCCCCCCAAAGCGGAAGTGGGCGGGTCCTGGCCCCCTTAAGCCCCCTGCCTTGCCCAGGGTTGCCCTGGCAACTGTTGCTGGGCCCCAAAGCGGAAGTGGGCGGGTCCAGGCCCCATTAAGCCCCCTGCCATGCCCAGGGTTGCCCTGGCAACTGTTGCTGGCCCCCAAAGCGGAAGTGGGCGGGTCCAGGCGCCCTTAAGCCCCCTGCCATGCCCAGCGTTGCCCTGGAAACTGTTGCTGGCCCCCAAAGCGGAAGTGGGCGGATCCAGGCCCCCTGCCATGCCCAGGGTTGCCCTGGCAACTGTTGCTGGCCCCCAAAGCGGAAGTGGGCGGGTCATGGCCCCCTTAAGCCCCCTGCCTTGCCCAGGGTTGCCCTGGCAACTGTTGCTGGCCCCCAAAGCGGAAGTGGGCGGGTCCAGGCCCCATTAAGCCCCCTGCCATACCCAGGGTTGCCCTGGCAACTGTTGCTGGCCCCCAAAGCGGAAGTGGGCGGGTCC
Source organism: Crinia signifera (assembly GCF_055691185.1). Classification (NCBI taxonomy): domain Eukaryota; kingdom Metazoa; phylum Chordata; class Amphibia; order Anura; family Myobatrachidae; genus Crinia; species Crinia signifera. Next base: position 135,628,295 of record NC_139224.1, on the reverse strand, counting down.
AGGCCCACTTAAGCCCCCTGCCATGCCCATGGTTGCCCTGGCAACTGTTGCTGGCCCCCAAAGCGGAAGTGGGCGGGTACACGCCCCATTAAGCCTTCTGCCATGCCCAGGGTTGCCCTGGCAACTGTTGCTGGCCCTCAAAGCGGAAGTGTGCGTGTCCTGGCCCCCTTAAGCCCCCTGCCTTGCCCAGGGTTGCCCTGGCAACTGTTGCTGGCCCCCAAAACGGAAGTGGGCGGGTCCTGGCGCCCTTAAGCCCCCTGCCTTGCCCAGGGTTGCCCTGGCAACTGTTGCTGGCCCCCAAAGCGGAAGTGGGCGGGTCCTGGCCCCCTTAAGCCCCCTGCCTTGCCCAGGGTTGCCCTGGCAACTGTTGCTGGCCCCCAAAGCGGAAGTGGGCGGGTCCAGGCGCCCTTAAGCCGCCTGCTATGCCCAGGGTTGCCCTGGAAACTGTTGCTGGCCCCCAAAGCGGAAGTGGGCGGATCCAGGCCCCCTTAAGCCCCCTGCCATGCCCAGGGTTGCCCTGGCAACTGTTGCTGGCCCCCAAAGCGGAAGTGGGCGGGTCCTGGCGCCCTTAAGCCCCCTGCCTTGCCCAGGGTTGCCCTGGCAACTGTTGTTGGCCCCCAAAGCGGAAGTGGGTGGGTCCTGGCGCCCTTAAGCCCCCTGCCTTGCCCAGGGTTGCCCTGGCAACTGTTGCTGGCCCCCAAAGCGGAAGTGGGCGGGTCCTGGCCCCCTTAAGCCCCCTGCCTTGCCCAGGGTTGCCCTGGCAACTGTTGCTGGCCCCCAAAGCGGAAGTGGGCGGGTCCAGGCCCCCTTCAGCCCCCTGCCATGCCCAGGGTAGACCTGGCAACTGTTGCTGGCCCCCAAAGCGGAAGTGGGCGGGTCCTGGCGCCCTTAAGCCCCCTGCCTTGCCCAGGGTTGCCCTGGCAACTGTTGCTGGCCCCCAAAGCGGAAGTGGGCGGGTCCTGGCGCCCTTAAGCCCCCTGCCTTGCCCAGGGTTGCCCTGGCAACTGTTGCTGGCCCCCAAAGCGGAAGTGGGCGGGTCCTGGCCCCCTTAAGCCCCCTGCCTTGCCCAGGGTTGCCCTGGCAACTGTTGCTGGCCCCCAAAGCGGAAGTGGGTGGGTCCAGGCGCCCTTAAGCCCCCTGCCTTGCCCAGGGTAGACCTGGCAACTGTTGCTGGCCCCCAAAGCGGAAGTGGGCGGGTCCTGGCGCCCTTAAGCCCCCTGCCTTGCCCAGGGTTGCCCTGGCAACTGTTGCTGGCCCCCAAAGCGGAAGTGGGCGGGTCCTGGCGCCCTTAAGCCCCCTGCCTTGCCCAGGGTTGCCCTGGCAACTGTTGCTGGCCCCCAAAGCGGAAGTGGGCGGGTCCTGGCCCCCTTAAGCCCCCTGCCATGCCCAGGGTTGCCCTGGCAACTGTTGCTGGCCCCCAAAGCGGAAGTGGGTGGGTCCAGGCGCCCTTAAGCCCCCTGCCATGCCCAGGGTTGCCCTGGAAACTGTTGCTGGCCCCCAAAGCGGAAGTGGGCGGATCCAGGCCCCCTTAAGCCCCCTGCCATGCCCAGGGTTGCCCTGGCAACTGTTGCTGGCCCCCAAAGCGGAAGTGGGCGGGTCCTGGCGCCCTTAAGCCCCCTGCCTTGCCCAGGGTTGCCCTGGCAACTGTTGCTGGCCCCCAAAGCGGAAGTGGGCGGGTCCTGGCCCCCTTAAGCCCCCTGCCTTGCCCAGGGTTGCCCTGGCAACTGTTGCTGGCCCCCAAAGCGGAAGTGGGCGGGTCCAGGCCCCCTTCAGCCCCCTGCCATGCCCAGGGTTGCCCTGGCAACTGTTGCTGGCCCCCAAAGCGGAAGTGGGCGGGTCCAGGCCCCCTTAAGCCCCCTGCCATGCCCATGGTTGCCCTCGCAACTGTTGCTGGCCCCCAAAGCGGAAGTGGGCGGGTCCTGGCCCCCTTAAGCCCCCTGCCTTGCCCAGGGTTGCCCTGGCAACTGTTGCTGGCCCCCAAAGCGGAAGTGGGCGGGTCCAGGCGTCCTTAAGCCCCATGCCATGCCCAGGGTTGCCCTGGCAACTGTTGCTGGCCCCCAAAGCGGAAGTGGGCGGGTCCTGGCCCCCTTAAGCCCCCTGCCTTGCCCAGGGTTGCCCTGGCAACTGTTGCTGGCCCCCAAAGCGGAAGTGGGAAGGTCCTGGCCCCCTTAAGCCCCCTGCCTTGCCCAGGGTTGCCCTGGCAACTGTTGCTGGCCCCCAAAGCGGAAGTGGGCGGGTCCTGGCCCCCTTAAGCCCCCTGCCTTGCCCAGGGTTGCCCTGGCAACTGTTGCTGGCCCCCAAAGCGGAAGTGGGCGGGTCCATGCCCCATTAAGCCCCCTGCCATGCCCAGGGTTGCCCTGGCAACTGTTGCTGGCCCCCAAAGCGGAAGTGGGCGGGTCCAGGCCCCATTAAGCCCCCTGCCATGCCCAGGGTTGCCCTGGCAACTGTTGCTGGCCCCCAAAGCGGAAGTGGGCGGGTCCTTGCGCCCTTAAGCCCCCTGCCTTGCCCAGGGTTGCCCTGGCAACTGTTGCTGGCCACCAAAGCGGAAGTGGGCGGGTCCTGGCCCCCTTAAGCCCCCTGCCTTGCCCAGGGTTGCCCTGGCAACTGTTGCTGGCCCCCAAAGCGGAAGTGGGCGGGTCCAGGCGCCCTTAAGCCGCCTGCTATGCCCAGGGTTGCCCTGGAAACTGTTGCTGGCCCCCAAAGCGGAAGTGGGCGGATACAGGCCCCCTTAAGCCCCCTGCCATGCCCAGGGTTGCCCTGGCAACTGTTGCTGGCCCCCAAAGCGGAAGTGGGCGGGTCCTGGCGCCCTTAAGCCCCCTGCCTTGCCCAGGGTTGCCCTGGCAACTGTTGTTGGCCCCCAAAGCGGAAGTGGGTGGGTCCTGGCGCCCTTAAGCCCCCTGCCTTGCCCAGGGTTGCCCTGGCAACTGTTGCTGGCCCCCAAAGCGGAAGTGGGCGGGTCCTGGCCCCCTTAAGCCCCCTGCCTTGCCCAGGGTTGCCCTGGCAACTGTTGCTGGCCCCCAAAGCGGAAGTGGGCGGGTCCAGGCCCCCTTCAGCCCCCTGCCATGCCCAGGGTAGACCTGGCAACTGTTGCTGGCCCCCAAAGCGGAAGTGGGCGGGTCCTGGCGCCCTTAAGCCCCCTGCCTTGCCCAGGGTTGCCCTGGCAACTGTTGCTGGCCCCCAAAGCGGAAGTGGGCGGGTCCTGGCGCCCTTAAGCCCCCTGCCTTGCCCAGGGTTGCCCTGGCAACTGTTGCTGGCCCCCAAAGCGGAAGTGGGCGGGTCCTGGCCCCCTTAAGCCCCCTGCCTTGCCCAGGGTTGCCCTGGCAACTGTTGCTGGCCCCCAAAGCGGAAGTGGGCGGGTCCAGGCCCCATTAAGCCCCCTGCCATGCCCAGGGTTGCCCTGGCAACTGTTGCTGGCCCCCAAAGCGGAAGTGGGCGGGTCCAGGCGCCCTTAAGCCCCCTGCCATGCCCAGGGTTGCCCTGGAAACTGTTGCTGGCCCCCAAAGCGGAAGTGGGTGGATCCAGGCCCCCTTAAGCCCCCTGCCATGCCCAGGGTTGCCCTGGCAACTGTTGCTGGCCCCCAAAGCGGAAGTGGGCGGGTCCTGGCGCCCTTAAGCCCCCTGCCTTGCCCAGGGTTGCCCTGGCAACTGTTGCTGGACCCCAAAGCGGAAGTGGGCGGGTCCTGGCCCCCTTAAGCCCCCTGCCTTGCCCAGGGTTGCCCTGGCAACTGTTGCTGGCCCCCAAAGCGGAAGTGGGCGGGTCCAGGCCCCCTTCAGCCCCCTGCCATGCCCAGGGTTGCCCTGGCAACTGTTGCTGGCCCCCAAAGCGGAAGTGGGCGGGTCCAGGCCCCCTTAAGCCCCCTGCCATGCCCAGGGTAGACCTGGCAACTGTTGATGGCCCCCAAAGCGGAAGTGGGCGGGTCCTGGCGCCCTTAAGCCCCCTGCCTTGCCCAGGGTTGCCCTGGCAACTGTTGCTGGCCCCCAAATCGGAAGTGGGCGGGTCCTGGCGCCCTTAAGCCCCCTGCCTTGCCCAGGGTTGCCCTGGCAACTGTTGCTGGCCCCCAAAGCGGAAGTGGGCGGGTCCTGGCCCCCTTAAGCCCCCTGCCTTGCCCAGGGTTGCCCTGGCAACTGTTGCTGGCCCCCAAAGCGGAAGTGGGCGGGTCCAGGCCCCATTAAGCCCCCTGCCATGCCCAGGGTTGCCCTGGCAACTGTTGCTGGCCCCCAAAGCGGAAGTGGGCGGGTCCAGGCGCCCTTAAGCCCCCTGCCATGCCCAGGGTTGCCCTGGCAACTGTTGCTGGCCCCCAAAGCGGAAGTGGGCGGGTCCTGGCCCCCTTCAGCCCCCTGCCATGCCCAGGGTTGCCCTGGCAACTGTTGCTGGCCCCCAAAGCGGAAGTGGGCGGGTCCAGGCCCCCTTAAGCCCCCTGCCATGCCCAGGGTAGACCTGGCAACTGCTGCTGGCCCCCAAAGCGGAAGTGGGCGGGTCCAGGCCCCCTTAAGCCCCCTGCCATGCCCAGGGTTGCCCTGGCAACTGTTGCTGGCCCCCAAAGCGGAAGTGGGCGGGTCCAGGCCCCCTTAAGCCCCCTGCCAAGCCCAGGGTTGCCCTGGCAACTGTTGCTGGCCCCCAAAGCGGAAGTGGGCGGGTCCAGGCCCCCTTAAGCCCCCTGCCATGCCCAGGGTAGACCTGGCAACTGTTGCTGGCCCCCAAAGCGGAAGTGGGCGGGTCCAGGCCCCCTTAAGCCCCCTGCCATGCCCAGGGTTGCCCTGGCAACTGTTGCTGGCCCCCAAAGCGGAAGTGGGCGGGTCCAGGCCCCCTTAAGCCCCCTGCCATGCCCAGGGTTGCCCTGGCAACTGTTGCTGGCCCCCAAAGCGGAAGTGGGCGGGTCCTGGCCCCCTTAAGCCCCCTGCCTTGCCCAGGGTTGCCCTGGCAACTGTTGCTGGCCCCCAAAGCGGAAGTGGGCGGGTCTTGGCCCCCTTAAGCCCCCTGCCTTGCCCAGGGTTGCCCTGGCAACTGTTGCTGGCCCCCAAAGCGGAAGTGGGCGGGTCCAGGCCCCATTAAGCCCCCTGCCATGCCCAGGGTTGCCCTGGCAACTGTTGCTGGCCCCCAAAGCAGAAGTGGGCGGGTCCAGGCGCCCTTAAGCCCCCTGCCATGCCCAGGGTTGCCCTGGAAACTGTTGCTGGCCCCCAAAGCGGAAGTGGGCGGATCCAGGCCCCCTTAAGCCCCCTGCCATGCCCAGTGTTGCCCTGGCAACTGTTGCTGGCCCCCAAAGCGGAAGTGGGCAGGTCCTGGCGCCCTTAAGCCCCCTGCCTTGCCCAGGGTTGCCCTGGCAACTGTTGCTGGCCCCCAAAGCGGAAGTGGGCGGGTCCTGGCCCCCTTAAGCCCCCTGCCTTGCCCAGGGTTGCCCTGGCAACTGTTGCTGGCCCCCAAAGCGGAAGTGGGCGGGTCCAGGCGCCCTTTAGCCCCCTGCCATGCCCAGGGTTGCCCTGGCAACTGTTGCTGGCCCCCAAAGCGGAAGTGGGCGGGTCCTGGCCCCCTTAAGCCCCCTGCCTTGCCCAGGGTTGCCCTGGCAACTGTTGCTGGCCCCCAAAGCGGAAGTGGGCGGGTCCAGGCGCCCTTAAGCCCCTGCCATGCCCAGGGTTGCCCTGGTAACTGTTGCTGCCCCCCAAAGCGGAAGTGGGCGGGTCCTGGCCCCCTTAAGCCCCCTGCCTTGCCCAGGGTTGCCCTGGCAACTGTTGCTGGCCCCCAAAGCGGAAGTGGGCGGGTCCAGGCCCCATTAAGCCCCCTGCCATGCCCAGGGTTGCCCTGGCAACTGTTGCTGGCCCCCAAAGCGGAAGTGGGCGGGTCCAGGCGCCCTTAAGCCCCCTGCCATGCCCAGCGTTGCCCTGGAAACTGTTGCTGGCCCCCAAAGCGGAAGTGGGAGGATCCAGGCCCCCTGCCATGCCCAGGGTTGCCCTGGCAACTGTTGCTGGCCCCCAAAGCGGAAGTGGGCGGGTCATGGCCCCCTTAAGCCCCCTGCCTTGCCCAGGGTTGCCCTGGCAACTGTTGCTGGCCCCCAAAGCGGAAGTGGGCGGGTCCAGGCCCCATTAAGCCCCCTGCCATGCCCAGGGTTGCCCTGGCAACTGTTGCTGGCCCCCAAAGCGGAAGTGGGCGGGTCCAGGCCCCCTTAAGCCCCTGCCATGCCCAGGTTTGCCCTGGCAACTGTTGCTGGCCCCCAAAGCGGAAGTGGGCGGGTCCTGGCGCCCTTAAGCCCCCTGCCTTGCCCAGGGTTGCCCTGGCAACTGTTGCTGGCCCCCAAAGCGGAAGTGGGCGGGTCCTGGCCCCCTTAAGCCCCCTGCCTTGCCCAGGGTTGCCCTGGCAACTGTTGCTGGCCCCCAAAGCGGAAGTGGGCGGGTCCAGGCGCCCTTTAGCCCCCTGCCATGCCCAGGGTTGCCCTGGCAACTGTTGCTGGCCCCCAAAGCGGAAGTGGGCGGGTCCTGGCCCCCTTAAGCCCCCTGCCTTGCCCAGGGTTGCCCTGGCAACTGTTGCTGGCCCCCAAAGCGGAAGTGGGCGGGTCCAGGCGCCCTTAAGCCCCCTGCCATGCCCAGGGTTGCCCTGGCAACTGTTGCTGCCCCCCAAAGCGGAAGTGGGCAGGTCCTGGCCCCCTTAAGCCCCCTGCCTTGCCCAGGGTTGCCCTGGCAACTGTTGCTGGCCCCCAAAGCGGAAGTGGGCGGGTCCAGGCCCCATTAAGCCCCCTGCCATGCCCAGGGTTGCCCTGGCAACTGTTGCTGGCCCCCAAAGCGGAAGTGGGCGGGTCCAGGCGCCCTTAAGCCCCCTGCCATGCCCAGCGTTGCCCTGGAAACTGTTGCTGGCCCCCAAAGCGGAAGTGGGCGGATCCAGGCCCCCTGCCATGCCCAGGGTTGCCCTGGCAACTGTTGCTGCCCCCCAAAGCGGAAGTGGGCGGGTCATGGCCCCCTTAAGCCCCCTGCCTTGCCCAGGGTTGCCCTGGCAACTGTTGCTGGCCCCCAAAGCGGAAGTGGGCGGGTCCAGGCCCCATTAAGCCCCCTGCCATGCCCAGGGTTGCCCTGGCAACTGTTGCTGGCCCCCAAAGCGGAAGTGGGCGGGTCCAGGCGCCCTTAAGCCCCTGCCATGCCCAGCGTTGCCCTGGAAACTGTTGCTGGCCCCTAAAGCGGAAGTGGGCGGATCCAGGCCCCCTGCCATGCCCAGGGTTGCCCTGGCAACTGTTGCTGGCCCCCAAAGCGGAAGTGGGCGGGTCATGGCCCCCTTAAGCCCCCTGCCTTGCCCAGGGTTGCCCTGGCAACTGTTGCTGGCCCCCAAAGCGGAAGTGGCGGGTCCAGGCCCCATTAAGCCCCCTGCCATGCCCAGGGTTGCCCTGGCAACTGTTGCTGGCCCCCAAAGCGGAAGTGGGCGGGTCCAGGCCCACTTAAGCCCCCTGCCATGCCCAGGGTTGCCCTGGCAACTGTTGCTGGCCCCCAAAGCGGAAGTGGGCGGGTCCAGGCCCCATTAAGCCCCCTGCCATGCCCAGGGTTGCCCTGGCAACTGTTGCTGGCCCCCAAAGCGGAAGTGGGCGGGTCCAGGCGCCCTTAAGCCCCCTGCCATGCCCAGGGTTGCCCTGGAAACTGTTGCTGGCCCCCAATGCGGAAGTGGGCGGATCCAGGCCCCCTTAAGCCCCCTGCCATGCCCAGGGTTGCCCTGGCAACTGTTGCTGGCCCCCAAAGCGGAAGTGGGCGGGTCCTGGCGCCCTTAAGCCCCCTTCCTTGCCCAGGGTTGCCCTGGCAACTGTTGCTGGCCCCCAAAGCGGAAGTGGGCGGGTCCTGGCCCCCTTAAGCCCCCTGCCTTGCCCAGGGTTGCCCTGGCAACTGTTGCTGGCCCCCAAAGCGGAAGTGGGCGGGTCCAGGCGCCATTAAGCCCCCTGCCATGCCCAGGGTTGCCCTGGCAACTGTTGCTGGCCCCAAAGCGGAAGTGGGCGGGTCCTGGCCCCCTTAAGCCCCCTGCCTTGCCCAGGGTTGCCCTGGCAACTGTTGCTGGCCCCCAAAGCGGAAGTGGGCGGGTCCAGGCGCCCTTAAGCCCCCTGCCATGCCCAGGGTTGCCCTGGCAACTGTTGCTGCCCCCCAAAGCGGAAGTGGGCGGGTCCTGGCCCCCTTAAGCCCCCTGCCTTGCCCAGGGTTGCCCTGGCAACTGTTGCTGGCCCCCAAAGCGGAAGTGGGCGGGTCCAGGCCCCATTAAGCCCCCTGCCATGCCCAGGGTTGCCCTGGCAACTGTTGCTGGCCCCCAAAGCGGAAGTGGGCGGGTCCAGGCGCCCTTAAGCCCCCTGCCAAGCCCAGGGTTGCCCTGGAAACTGTTGCTGGCCCCCAAAGCGGAAGTGGGCGGATCCAGGCCCCCTGCCATGCCCAGGGTTGCCCTGGCAACTGTTGCTGGCCCCCAAAGCGGAAGTGGGCGGGTCATGGCCCCCTTAAGCCCCGTGCCTTGCCCAGGGTTGCCCTGGCAACTGTTGCTGGCCCCCAAAGCGGAAGTGGGCGGGTCATGGCCCCCTTAAGCCCCGTGCCTTGCCCAGGGTTGCCCTGGCAACTGTTGCTGGCACCCAAAGCGGAAGTGGGCGGGTCCAGGCCCCATTAAGCCCCCTGCCATGCCCAGGGTTGCCCTGGCAACTGTTGCTGGCCCCCAAAGCGGAAGTGGGCGGGTCCAGGCACACTTAAGCCCCCTGCCATGCCCAGGGTTGCCCTGGCAACTGTTGCTGGCCCCCAAAGCGGAAGTGGGCGGGTCCAGGCCCCATTAAGCCCCCTGCCATGCCCAGGGTTGCCCTGGCAACTGTTGCTGGCCCTCAAAGCGGAAGTGGGCGTGTCCTGGCCCCCTTAAGCCCCCTGCCTTGCCCAGGGTTGCCCTGGCAACTGTTGCTGGCCCCCAAAGCGGAAGTGGGCGGGTCCAGGCCCCCTTCAGCCCCCTGCCATGCCCAGGGTTGCCCTGGCAACTGTTGCTGGCCCCCAAAGCGGAAGTGGGCGGGTCCAGGCCCCCTTAAGCCCCCTGCCATGCCCATGGTTGCCCTCGCAACTGTTGCTGGCCCCCAAAGCGGAAGTGGGCGGGTCCTGGCCCCCTTAAGCCCCCTGCCTTGCCCAGGGTTGCCCTGGCAACTGTTGCTGGCCCCCAAAGCGGAAGTGGGCGGGTCCAGGCGCCCTTAAGCCCCATGCCATGCCCAGGGTTGCCCTGGCAACTGTTGCTGGCCCCCAAAGCGGAAGTGGGCGGGTCCTGGCCCCCTTAAGCCCCCTGCCTTGCCCAGGGTTGCCCTGGCAACTGTTGCTGGCCCCAAAGCGGAAGTGGGAAGGTCCTGGCCCCCTTAAGCCCCCTGCCTTGCCCAGGGTTGCCCTGGCAACTGTTGCTGGCCCCCAAAGCGGAAGTGGGCGGGTCCTGGCCCCCTTAAGCCCCCTGCCTTGCCCAGGGTTGCCCTGGCAACTGTTGCTGGCCCCCAAAGCGGAAGTGGGCGGGTCCATGCCCCATTAAGCCCCCTGCCATGCCCAGGGTTGCCCTGGCAACTGTTGCTGGCCCCCAAAGCGGAAGTGGGCGGGTCCAGGCCCCATTAAGCCCCCTGCCATGCCCAGGGTTGCCCTGGCAACTGTTGCTGGCCCCCAAAGCGGAAGTGGGCGGGTCCTTGCGCCCTTAAGCCCCCTGCCTTGCCCAGGGTTGCCCTGGCAACTGTTGCTGGCCACCAAAGCGGAAGTGGGCGGGTCCTGGCCCCCTTAAGCCCCCTGCCTTGCCCAGGGTTGCCCTGGCAACTGTTGCTGGCCCCCAAAGCGGAAGTGGGCGGGTCCTGGCCCCCTTAAGCCCCCTGCCTTGCCCAGGGTTGCCCTGGCAACTGTTGCTGGCCCCCAAAGCGGAAGTGGGCGGGTCCAGGCCCCATTAAGCCCCCTGCCATGCCCAGGGTTGCCCTGGCAACTGTTGCTGGCCCCCAAAGCGGAAGTGGGCGGGTCCAGGCGCCCTTAAGCCCCCTGCCATGCCCAGGGTTGCCCTGGCAACTGTTGCTGGCCCCCAAAGCGGAAGTGGGCGGGTCCTGGCCCCCTTCAGCCCCCTGCCATGCCCAGGGTTGCCCTGGCAACTGTTGCTGGCCCCCAAAGCGGAAGTGGGCGGGTCCAGGCCCCCTTAAGCCCCCTGCCATGCCCAGGGTAGACCTGGCAACTGCTGCTGGCCCCCAAAGCGGAAGTGGGCGGGTCCAGGCCCCCTTAAGCCCCCTGCCATGCCCAGGGTTGCCCTGGCAACTGTTGCTGGCCCCCAAAGCGGAAGTGGGCGGGTCCAGGCCCCCTTAAGCCCCCTGCCAAGCCCAGGGTTGCCCTGGCAACTGTTGCTGGCCCCCAAAGCGGAAGTGGGCGGGTCCAGGCCCCCTTAAGCCCCCTGCCATGCCCAGGGTAGACCTGGCAACTGTTGCTGGCCCCCAAAGCGGAAGTGGGCGGGTCCAGGCCCCCTTAAGCCCCCTGCCATGCCCAGGGTTGCCCTGGCAACTGTTGCTGGCCCCCAAAGCGGAAGTGGGCGGGTCCAGGCCCCCTTAAGCCCCCTGCCATGCCCAGGGTTGCCCTGGCAACTGTTGCTGGCCCCCAAAGCGGAAGTGGGCGGGTCCAGGCCCCATTAAGCCCCCTGCCATGCCCAGGGTTGCCCTGGCAACTGTTGCTGGCCCCCAAAGCGGAAGTGGGCGGGTCCTTGCGCCCTTAAGCCCCCTGCCTTGCCCAGGGTTGCCCTGGCAACTGTTGCTGGCCACCAAAGCGGAAGTGGGCGGGTCCTGGCCCCCTTAAGCCCCCTGCCTTGCCCAGGGTTGCCCTGGCAACTGTTGCTGGCCCCCAAAGCGGAAGTGGGCGGGTCCTGGCCCCCTTAAGCCCCCTGCCTTGCCCAGGGTTGCCCTGGCAACTGTTGCTGGCCCCCAAAGCGGAAGTGGGCGGGTCCAGGCCCCATTAAGCCCCCTGCCATGCCCAGGGTTGCCCTGGCAACTGTTGCTGGCCCCCAAAGCGGAAGTGGGCGGGTCCAGGCGCCCTTAAGCCCCCTGCCATGCCCAGGGTTGCCCTGGCAACTGTTGCTGGCCCCCAAAGCGGAAGTGGGCGGGTCCTGGCCCCCTTCAGCCCCCTGCCATGCCCAGGGTTGCCCTGGCAACTGTTGCTGGCCCCCAAAGCGGAAGTGGGCGGGTCCAGGCCCCCTTAAGCCCCCTGCCATGCCCAGGGTAGACCTGGCAACTGCTGCTGGCCCCCAAAGCGGAAGTGGGCGGGTCCAGGCCCCCTTAAGCCCCCTGCCATGCCCAGGGTTGCCCTGGCAACTGTTGCTGGCCCCCAAAGCGGAAGTGGGCGGGTCCAGGCCCCCTTAAGCCCCCTGCCAAGCCCAGGGTTGCCCTGGCAACTGTTGCTGGCCCCCAAAGCGGAAGTGGGCGGGTCCAGGCCCCCTTAAGCCCCCTGCCATGCCCAGGGTAGACCTGGCAACTGTTGCTGGCCCCCCAAAGCGGAAGTGGGCGGGTCCAGGCCCCCTTAAGCCCCCTGCCATGCCCAGGGTTGACTGGCAACTGTTGCTGGCCCCCAAAGCGGAAGTGGGCGGGTCCAGGCCCCCTTAAGCCCCCTGCCATGCCCAGGGTTGCCCTGGCAACTGTTGCTGGCCCCCAAAGCGGAAGTGGGCGGGTCCTGGCCCCCTTAAGCCCCCTGCCTTGCCCAGGGTTGCCCTGGCAACTGTTGCTGGCCCCCAAAGCGGAAGTGGGCGGGTCTTGGCCCCCTTAAGCCCCCTGCCTTGCCCAGGGTTGCCCTGGCAACTGTTGCTGGCCCCCAAAGCGGAAGTGGGCGGGTCCAGGCCCCATTAAGCCCCCTGCCATGCCCAGGGTTGCCCTGGCAACTGTTGCTGGCCCCCAAAGCAGAAGTGGGCGGGTCCAGGCGCCCTTAAGCCCCCTGCCATGCCCAGGGTTGCCCTGGAAACTGTTGCTGGCCCCCAAAGCGGAAGTGGGCGGATCCAGGCCCCCTTAAGCCCCCTGCCATGCCCAGGGTTGCCCTGGCAACTGTTGCTGGCCCCCAAAGCGGAAGTGGGCAGGTCCTGGCGCCCTTAAGCCCCCTGCCTTGCCCAGGGTTGCCCTGGCAACTGTTGCTGGCCCCCAAAGCGGAAGTGGGCGGGTCCTGGCCCCCTTAAGCCCCCTGCCTTGCCCAGGGTTGCCCTGGCAACTGTTGCTGGCCCCCAAAGCGGAAGTGGGCGGGTCCAGGCGCCCTTTAGCCCCCTGCCATGCCCAGGGTTGCCCTGGCAACTGTTGCTGGCCCCCAAAGCGGAAGTGGGCGGGTCCTGGCCCCCTTAAGCCCCCTGCCTTGCCCAGGGTTGCCCTGGCAACTGTTGCTGGCCCCCAAAGCGGAAGTGGGCGGGTCCAGGCGCCCTTAAGCCCCCTGCCATGCCCAGGGTTGCCCTGGTAACTGTTGCTGCCCCCCAAAGCGGAAGTGGGCGGGTCCTGGCCCCCTTAAGCCCCCTGCCTTGCCCAGGGTTGCCCTGGCAACTGTTGCTGGCCCCCAAAGCGGAAGTGGGCGGGTCCAGGCCCCATTAAGCCCCCTGCCATGCCCAGGGTTGCCCTGGCAACTGTTGCTGGCCCCCAAAGCGGAAGTGGGCGGGTCCAGGCGCCCTTAAGCCCCCTGCCATGCCCAGCGTTGCCCTGGAAACTGTTGCTGGCCCCCAAAGCGGAAGTGGGCGGATCCAGGCCCCCTGCCATGCCCAGGGTTGCCCTGGCAACTGTTGCTGGCCCCCAAAGCGGAAGTGGGCGGGTCATGGCCCCCTTAAGCCCCCTGCCTTGCCCAGGGTTGCCCTGGCAACTGTTGCTGGCCCCCAAAGCGGAAGTGGGCGGGTCCAGGCCCCATTAAGCCCCCTGCCATGCCCAGGGTTGCCCTGGCAACTGTTGCTGGCCCCCAAAGCGGAAGTGGGCGGGTCCAGGCCCCCTTAAGCCCCCTGCCATGCCCAGGTTTGCCCTGGCAACTGTTGCTGGCCCCCAAAGCGGAAGTGGGCGGGTCCTGGCGCCCTTAAGCCCCCTGCCTTGCCCAGGGTTGCCCTGGCAACTGTTGCTGGCCCCCAAAGCGGAAGTGGGCGGGTCCTGGCCCCCTTAAGCCCCCTGCCTTGCCCAGGGTTGCCCTGGCAACTGTTGCTGGCCCCCAAAGCGGAAGTGGGCGGGTCCAGGCGCCCTTTAGCCCCCTGCCATGCCCAGGGTTGCCCTGGCAACTGTTGCTGGCCCCCAAAGCGGAAGTGGGCGGGTCCTGGCCCCCTTAAGCCCCCTGCCTTGCCCAGGGTTGCCCTGGCAACTGTTGCTGGCCCCCAAAGCGGAAGTGGGCGGGTCCAGGCGCCCTTAAGCCCCCTGCCATGCCCAGGGTTGCCCTGGCAACTGTTGCTGCCCCCCAAAGCGGAAGTGGGCGGGTCCTGGCCCCCTTAAGCCCCCTGCCTTGCCCAGGGTTGCCCTGGCAACTGTTGCTGGCCCCCAAAGCGGAAGTGGGCGGGTCCAGGCCCCATTAAGCCCCCTGCCATGCCCAGGGTTGCCCTGGCAACTGTTGCTGGCCCCCAAAGCGGAAGTGGGCGGGTCCAGGCGCCCTTAAGCCCCCTGCCATGCCCAGCGTTGCCCTGGAAACTGTTGCTGGCCCCCAAAGCGGAAGTGGGCGGATCCAGGCCCCCTGCCATGCCCAGGGTTGCCCTGGCAACTGTTGCTGCCCCCCAAAGCGGAAGTGGGCGGGTCATGGCCCCCTTAAGCCCCCTGCCTTGCCCAGGGTTGCCCTGGCAACTGTTGCTGGCCCCCAAAGCGGAAGTGGGCGGGTCCAGGCCCCATTAAGCCCCCTGCCATGCCCAGGGTTGCCCTGGCAACTGTTGCTGGCCCCCAAAGCGGAAGTGGGCGGGTCCAGGCGCCCTTAAGCCCCCTGCCATGCCCAGCGTTGCCCTGGAAACTGTTGCTGGCCCCTAAAGCGGAAGTGGGCGGATCCAGGCCCCCTGCCATGCCCAGGGTTGCCCTGGCAACTGTTGCTGGCCCCCAAAGCGGAAGTGGGCGGGTCATGGCCCCCTTAAGCCCCCTGCCTTGCCCAGGGTTGCCCTGGCAACTGTTGCTGGCCCCCAAAGCGGAAGTGGGCGGGTCCAGGCCCCATTAAGCCCCCTGCCATGCCCAGGGTTGCCCTGGCAACTGTTGCTGGCCCCCAAAGCGGAAGTGGGCGGGTCCAGGCCCACTTAAGCCCCCTGCCATGCCCAGGGTTGCCCTGGCAACTGTTGCTGGCCCCCAAAGCGGAAGTGGGCGGGTCCAGGCCCCATTAAGCCCCCTGCCATGCCCAGGGTTGCCCTGGCAACTGTTGCTGGCCCCCAAAGCGGAAGTGGGCGGGTCCAGGCGCCCTTAAGCCCCCTGCCTTGCCCAGGGTTGCCCTGGCAACTGTTGCTGGCCCCCAAAGCGGAAGTGGGCGGGTCCAGGCCCCATTAAGCCCCCTGCCATGCCCAGGGTTGCCCTGGCAACTGTTGCTGGCCCCCAAAGCGGAAGTGGGCGGGTCCAGGCGCCCTTAAGCCCCCTGCCATGCCCAGCGTTGCCCTGGAAACTGTTGCTGGCCCCCAAAGCGGAAGTGGGCGGATCCAGGCCCCCTGCCATGCCCAGGGTTGCCCTGGCAACTGTTGCTGCCCCCCAAAGCGGAAGTGGGCGGGTCATGGCCCCCTTAAGCCCCCTGCCTTGCCCAGGGTTGCCCTGGCAACTGTTGCTGGCCCCCAAAGCGGAAGTGGGCGGGTCCAGGCCCCATTAAGCCCCCTGCCATGCCCAGGGTTGCCCTGGCAACTGTTGCTGGCCCCCAAAGCGGAAGTGGGCGGGTCCAGGCGCCCTTAAGCCCCCTGCCATGCCCAGCGTTGCCCTGGAAACTGTTGCTGGCCCCTAAAGCGGAAGTGGGCGGATCCAGGCCCCCTGCCATGCCCAGGGTTGCCCTGGCAACTGTTGCTGGCCCCCAAAGCGGAAGTGGGCGGGTCATGGCCCCCTTAAGCCCCCTGCCTTGCCCAGGGTTGCCCTGGCAACTGTTGCTGGCCCCCAAAGCGGAAGTGGGCGGGTCCAGGCCCCATTAAGCCCCCTGCCATGCCCAGGGTTGCCCTGGCAACTGTTGCTGGCCCCCAAAGCGGAAGTGGGCGGGTCCAGGCCCACTTAAGCCCCCTGCCATGCCCAGGGTTGCCCTGGCAACTGTTGCTGGCCCCCAAAGCGGAAGTGGGCGGGTCCAGGCCCCATTAAGCCCCCTGCCATGCCCAGGGTTGCCCTGGCAACTGTTGCTGGCCCCCAAAGCGGAAGTGGGCGGGTCCAGGCGCCCTTAAGCCCCCTGCCATGCCCAGGGTTGCCCTGGAAACTGTTGCTGGCCCCCAATGCGGAAGTGGGCGGATCCAGGCCCCCTTAAGCCCCCTGCCATGCCCAGGGTTGCCCTGGCAACTGTTGCTGGCCCCCAAAGCGGAAGTGGGCGGGTCCTGGCGCCCTTAAGCCCCCTTCCTTGCCCAGGGTTGCCCTGGCAACTGTTGCTGGCCCCCAAAGCGGAAGTGGGCGGGTCCAGGCGCCCTTAAGCCCCCTGCCATGCCCAGGGTTGCCCTGGCAACTGTTGCTGCCCCCCAAAGCGGAAGTGGGCGGGTCCTGGCCCCCTTAAGCCCCCTGCCTTGCCCAGGGTTGCCCTGGCAACTGTTGCTGGCCCCCAAAGCGGAAGTGGGCGGGTCCAGGCCCCATTAAGCCCCCTGCCATGCCCAGGGTTGCCCTGGCAACTGTTGCTGGCCCCCAAAGCGGAAGTGGGCGGGTCCAGGCGCCCTTAAGCCCCCTGCCAAGCCCAGGGTTGCCCTGGAAACTGTTGCTGGCCCCCAAAGCGGAAGTGGGCGGATCCAGGCCCCCTGCCATGCCCAGGGTTGCCCTGGCAACTGTTGCTGGCCCCCAAAGCGGAAGTGGGCGGGTCATGGCCCCCTTAAGCCCCGTGCCTTGCCCAGGGTTGCCCTGGCAACTGTTGCTGGCCCCCAAAGCGGAAGTGGGCGGGTCATGGCCCCCTTAAGCCCCGTGCCTTGCCCAGGGTTGCCCTGGCAACTGTTGCTGGCACCCAAAGCGGAAGTGGGCGGGTCCAGGCCCCATTAAGCCCCCTGCCATGCCCAGGGTTGCCCTGGCAACTGTTGCTGGCCCCCAAAGCGGAAGTGGGCGGGTCCAGGCACACTTAAGCCCCCTGCCATGCCCAGGGTTGCCCTGGCAACTGTTGCTGGCCCCCAAAGCGGAAGTGGGCGGGTCCAGGCCCCATTAAGCCCCCTGCCATGCCCAGGGTTGCCCTGGCAACTGTTGCTGGCCCTCAAAGCGGAAGTGGGCGTGTCCTGGCCCCCTTAAGCCCCCTGCCTTGCCCAGGGTTGCCCTGGCAACTGTTGCTGGCCCCCAAAGCGGAAGTGGGCGGGTCCAGGCCCCCTTCAGCCCCCTGCCATGCCCAGGGTTGCCCTGGCAACTGTTGCTGGCCCCCAAAGCGGAAGTGGGCGGGTCCAGGCCCCCTTAAGCCCCCTGCCATGCCCATGGTTGCCCTCGCAACTGTTGCTGGCCCCCAAAGCGGAAGTGGGCGGGTCCTGGCCCCCTTAAGCCCCCTGCCTTGCCCAGGGTTGCCCTGGCAACTGTTGCTGGCCCCCAAAGCGGAAGTGGGCGGGTCCAGGCGCCCTTAAGCCCCATGCCATGCCCAGGGTTGCCCTGGCAACTGTTGCTGGCCCCCAAAGCGGAAGTGGGCGGGTCCTGGCCCCCTTAAGCCCCCTGCCTTGCCCAGGGTTGCCCTGGCAACTGTTGCTGGCCCCCAAAGCGGAAGTGGGAAGGTCCTGGCCCCCTTAAGCCCCCTGCCTTGCCCAGGGTTGCCCTGGCAACTGTTGCTGGCCCCCAAAGCGGAAGTGGGCGGGTCCTGGCCCCCTTAAGCCCCCTGCCTTGCCCAGGGTTGCCCTGGCAACTGTTGCTGGCCCCCAAAGCGGAAGTGGGCGGGTCCATGCCCCATTAAGCCCCCTGCCATGCCCAGGGTTGCCCTGGCAACTGTTGCTGGCCCCCAAAGCGGAAGTGGGCGGGTCCAGGCCCCATTAAGCCCCCTGCCATGCCCAGGGTTGCCCTGGCAACTGTTGCTGGCCCCCAAAGCGGAAGTGGGCGGGTCCTTGCGCCCTTAAGCCCCCTGCCTTGCCCAGGGTTGCCCTGGCAACTGTTGCTGGCCACCAAAGCGGAAGTGGGCGGGTCCTGGCCCCCTTAAGCCCCCTGCCTTGCCCAGGGTTGCCCTGGCAACTGTTGCTGGCCCCCAAAGCGGAAGTGGGCGGGTCCAGGCGCCCTTAAGCCGCCTGCTATGCCCAGGGTTGCCCTGGAAACTGTTGCTGGCCCCCAAAGCGGAAGTGGGCGGATACAGGCCCCCTTAAGCCCCCTGCCATGCCCAGGGTTGCCCTGGCAACTGTTGCTGGCCCCCAAAGCGGAAGTGGGCGGGTCCTGGCGCCCTTAAGCCCCCTGCCTTGCCCAGGGTTGCCCTGGCAACTGTTGTTGGCCCCCAAAGCGGAAGTGGGTGGGTCCTGGCGCCCTTAAGCCCCCTGCCTTGCCCAGGGTTGCCCTGGCAACTGTTGCTGGCCCCCAAAGCGGAAGTGGGCGGGTCCTGGCCCCCTTAAGCCCCCTGCCTTGCCCAGGGTTGCCCTGGCAACTGTTGCTGGCCCCCAAAGCGGAAGTGGGCGGGTCCAGGCCCCCTTCAGCCCCCTGCCATGCCCAGGGTAGACCTGGCAACTGTTGCTGGCCCCCAAAGCGGAAGTGGGCGGGTCCTGGCGCCCTTAAGCCCCCTGCCTTGCCCAGGGTTGCCCTGGCAACTGTTGCTGGCCCCCAAAGCGGAAGTGGGCGGGTCCTGGCGCCCTTAAGCCCCCTGCCTTGCCCAGGGTTGCCCTGGCAACTGTTGCTGGCCCCCAAAGCGGAAGTGGGCGGGTCCTGGCCCCCTTAAGCCCCCTGCCTTGCCCAGGGTTGCCCTGGCAACTGTTGCTGGCCCCCAAAGCGGAAGTGGGCGGGTCCAGGCCCCATTAAGCCCCCTGCCATGCCCAGGGTTGCCCTGGCAACTGTTGCTGGCCCCCAAAGCGGAAGTGGGCGGGTCCAGGCGCCCTTAAGCCCCCTGCCATGCCCAGGGTTGCCCTGGAAACTGTTGCTGGCCCCCAAAGCGGAAGTGGGCGGATCCAGGCCCCCTTAAGCCCCCTGCCATGCCCAGGGTTGCCCTGGCAACTGTTGCTGGCCCCCAAAGCGGAAGTGGGCGGGTCCTGGCGCCCTTAAGCCCCCTGCCTTGCCCAGGGTTGCCCTGGCAACTGTTGCTGGACCCCAAAGCGGAAGTGGGCGGGTCCTGGCCCCCTTAAGCCCCCTGCCTTGCCCAGGGTTGCCCTGGCAACTGTTGCTGGCCCCCAAAGCGGAAGTGGGCGGGTCCAGGCCCCCTTCAGCCCCCTGCCATGCCCAGGGTTGCCCTGGCAACTGTTGCTGGCCCCCAAAGCGGAAGTGGGCGGGTCCAGGCCCCCTTAAGCCCCCTGCCATGCCCAGGGTAGACCTGGCAACTGTTGATGGCCCCCAAAGCGGAAGTGGGCGGGTCCTGGCGCCCTTAAGCCCCCTGCCTTGCCCAGGGTTGCCCTGGCAACTGTTGCTGGCCCCCAAATCGGAAGTGGGCGGGTCCTGGCGCCCTTAAGCCCCCTGCCTTGCCCAGGGTTGCCCTGGCAACTGTTGCTGGCCCCCAAAGCGGAAGTGGGCGGGTCCTGGCCCCCTTAAGCCCCCTGCCTTGCCCAGGGTTGCCCTGGCAACTGTTGCTGGCCCCCAAAGCGGAAGTGGGCGGGTCCAGGCCCCATTAAGCCCCCTGCCATGCCCAGGGTTGCCCTGGCAACTGTTGCTGGCCCCCAAAGCGGAAGTGGGCGGGTCCAGGCGCCCTTAAGCCCCCTGCCATGCCCAGGGTTGCCCTGGCAACTGTTGCTGGCCCCCAAAGCGGAAGTGGGCGGGTCCTGGCCCCCTTCAGCCCCCTGCCATGCCCAGGGTTGCCCTGGCAACTGTTGCTGGCCCCCAAAGCGGAAGTGGGCGGGTCCAGGCCCCCTTAAGCCCCCTGCCATGCCCAGGGTAGACCTGGCAACTGCTGCTGGCCCCCAAAGCGGAAGTGGGCGGGTCCAGGCCCCCTTAAGCCCCCTGCCATGCCCAGGGTTGCCCTGGCAACTGTTGCTGGCCCCCAAAGCGGAAGTGGGCGGGTCCAGGCCCCCTTAAGCCCCCTGCCAAGCCCAGGGTTGCCCTGGCAACTGTTGCTGGCCCCCAAAGCGGAAGTGGGCGGGTCCAGGCCCCCTTAAGCCCCCTGCCATGCCCAGGGTAGACCTGGCAACTGTTGCTGGCCCCCAAAGCGGAAGTGGGCGGGTCCAGGCCCCCTTAAGCCCCCTGCCATGCCCAGGGTTGCCCTGGCAACTGTTGCTGGCCCCCAAAGCGGAAGTGGGCGGGTCCAGGCCCCCTTAAGCCCCCTGCCATGCCCAGGGTTGCCCTGGCAACTGTTGCTGGCCCCCAAAGCGGAAGTGGGCGGGTCCTGGCCCCCTTAAGCCCCCTGCCTTGCCCAGGGTTGCCCTGGCAACTGTTGCTGGCCCCCAAAGCGGAAGTGGGCGGGTCTTGGCCCCCTTAAGCCCCCTGCCTTGCCCAGGGTTGCCCTGGCAACTGTTGCTGGCCCCCAAAGCGGAAGTGGGCGGGTCCAGGCCCCATTAAGCCCCCTGCCATGCCCAGGGTTGCCCTGGCAACTGTTGCTGGCCCCCAAAGCGGAAGTGGGCGGGTCCAGGCGCCCTTAAGCCCCCTGCCATGCCCAGGGTTGCCCTGGAAACTGTTGCTGGCCCCCAAAGCGGAAGTGGGCGGATCCAGGCCCCCTTAAGCCCCCTGCCATGCCCAGGGTTGCCCTGGCAACTGTTGCTGGCCCCCAAAGCGGAAGTGGGCAGGTCCTGGCGCCCTTAAGCCCCCTGCCTTGCCCAGGGTTGCCCTGGCAACTGTTGCTGGCCCCCAAAGCGGAAGTGGGCGGGTCCTGGCCCCCTTAAGCCCCCTGCCTTGCCCAGGGTTGCCCTGGCAACTGTTGCTGGCCCCCAAAGCGGAAGTGGGCGGGTCCAGGCGCCCTTTAGCCCCCTGCCATGCCCAGGGTTGCCCTGGCAACTGTTGCTGGCCCCCAAAGCGGAAGTGGGCGGGTCCTGGCCCCCTTAAGCCCCCTGCCTTGCCCAGGGTTGCCCTGGCAACTGTTGCTGGCCCCCAAAGCGGAAGTGGGCGGGTCCAGGCGCCCTTAAGCCCCCTGCCATGCCCAGGGTTGCCCTGGCAACTGTTGCTGCCCCCCAAAGCGGAAGTGGGCGGGTCCTGGCCCCCTTAAGCCCCCTGCCTTGCCCAGGGTTGCCCTGGCAACTGTTGCTGGCCCCCAAAGCGGAAGTGGGCGGGTCCAGGCCCCATTAAGCCCCCTGCCATGCCCAGGGTTGCCCTGGCAACTGTTGCTGGCCCCCAAAGCGGAAGTGGGCGGGTCCAGGCGCCCTTAAGCCCCCTGCCATGCCCAGCGTTGCCCTGGAAACTGTTGCTGGCCCCCAAAGCGGAAGTGGGCGGATCCAGGCCCCCTGCCATGCCCAGGGTTGCCCTGGCAACTGTTGCTGGCCCCCAAAGCGGAAGTGGGCGGGTCATGGCCCCCTTAAGCCCCCTGCCTTGCCCAGGGTTGCCCTGGCAACTGTTGCTGGCCCCCAAAGCGGAAGTGGGCGGGTCCAGGCCCCATTAAGCCCCCTGCCATGCCCAGGGTTGCCCTGGCAACTGTTGCTGGCCCCCAAAGCGGAAGTGGGCGGGTCCAGGCCCCCTTAAGCCCCCTGCCATGCCCAGGTTTGCCCTGGCAACTGTTGCTGGCCCCCAAAGCGGAAGTGGGCGGGTCCTGGCGCCCTTAAGCCCCCTGCCTTGCCCAGGGTTGCCCTGGCAACTGTTGCTGGCCCCCAAAGCGGAAGTGGGCGGGTCCTGGCCCCCTTAAGCCCCCTGCCTTGCCCAGGGTTGCCCTGGCAACTGTTGCTGGCCCCCAAAGCGGAAGTGGGCGGGTCCAGGCGCCCTTTAGCCCCCTGCCATGCCCAGGGTTGCCCTGGCAACTGTTGCTGGCCCCCAAAGCGGAAGTGGGCGGGTCCTGGCCCCCTTAAGCCCCCTGCCTTGCCCAGGGTTGCCCTGGCAACTGTTGCTGGCCCCCAAAGCGGAAGTGGGCGGGTCCAGGCGCCCTTAAGCCCCCTGCCATGCCCAGGGTTGCCCTGGCAACTGTTGCTGCCCCCCAAAGCGGAAGTGGGCGGGTCCTGGCCCCCTTAAGCCCCCTGCCTTGCCCAGGGTTGCCCTGGCAACTGTTGCTGGCCCCCAAAGCGGAAGTGGGCGGGTCCAGGCCCCATTAAGCCCCCTGCCATGCCCAGGGTTGCCCTGGCAACTGTTGCTGGCCCCCAAAGCGGAAGTGGGCGGGTCCAGGCGCCCTTAAGCCCCCTGCCATGCCCAGCGTTGCCCTGGAAACTGTTGCTGGCCCCCAAAGCGGAAGTGGGCGGATCCAGGCCCCCTGCCATGCCCAGGGTTGCCCTGGCAACTGTTGCTGCCCCCCAAAGCGGAAGTGGGCGGGTCATGGCCCCCTTAAGCCCCCTGCCTTGCCCAGGGTTGCCCTGGCAACTGTTGCTGGCCCCCAAAGCGGAAGTGGGCGGGTCCAGGCCCCATTAAGCCCCCTGCCATGCCCAGGGTTGCCCTGGCAACTGTTGCTGGCCCCCAAAGCGGAAGTGGGCGGGTCCAGGCGCCCTTAAGCCCCCTGCCATGCCCAGCGTTGCCCTGGAAACTGTTGCTGGCCCCTAAAGCGGAAGTGGGCGGATCCAGGCCCCCTGCCATGCCCAGGGTTGCCCTGGCAACTGTTGCTGGCCCCCAAAGCGGAAGTGGGCGGGTCATGGCCCCCTTAAGCCCCCTGCCTTGCCCAGGGTTGCCCTGGCAACTGTTGCTGGCCCCCAAAGCGGAAGTGGGCGGGTCCAGGCCCCATTAAGCCCCCTGCCATGCCCAGGGTTGCCCTGGCAACTGTTGCTGGCCCCCAAAGCGGAAGTGGGCGGGTCCAGGCCCACTTAAGCCCCCTGCCATGCCCAGGGTTGCCCTGGCAACTGTTGCTGGCCCCCAAAGCGGAAGTGGGCGGGTCCAGGCCCCATTAAGCCCCCTGCCATGCCCAGGGTTGCCCTGGCAACTGTTGCTGGCCCCCAAAGCGGAAGTGGGCGGGTCCAGGCGCCCTTAAGCCCCCTGCCATGCCCAGGGTTGCCCTGGAAACTGTTGCTGGCCCCCAATGCGGAAGTGGGCGGATCCAGGCCCCCTTAAGCCCCCTGCCATGCCCAGGGTTGCCCTGGCAACTGTTGCTGGCCCCCAAAGCGGAAGTGGGCGGGTCCTGGCGCCCTTAAGCCCCCTTCCTTGCCCAGGGTTGCCCTGGCAACTGTTGCTGGCCCCCAAAGCGGAAGTGGGCGGGTCCTGGCCCCCTTAAGCCCCCTGCCTTGCCCAGGGTTGCCCTGGCAACTGTTGCTGGCCCCCAAAGCGGAAGTGGGCGGGTCCAGGCGCCATTAAGCCCCCTGCCATGCCCAGGGTTGCCCTGGCAACTGTTGCTGGCCCCCAAAGCGGAAGTGGGCGGGTCCTGGCCCCCTTAAGCCCCCTGCCTTGCCCAGGGTTGCCCTGGCAACTGTTGCTGGCCCCCAAAGCGGAAGTGGGCGGGTCCAGGCGCCCTTAAGCCCCCTGCCATGCCCAGGGTTGCCCTGGCAACTGTTGCTGCCCCCCAAAGCGGAAGTGGGCGGGTCCTGGCCCCCTTAAGCCCCCTGCCTTGCCCAGGGTTGCCCTGGCAACTGTTGCTGGCCCCCAAAGCGGAAGTGGGCGGGTCCAGGCCCCATTAAGCCCCCTGCCATGCCCAGGGTTGCCCTGGCAACTGTTGCTGGCCCCCAAAGCGGAAGTGGGCGGGTCCAGGCGCCCTTAAGCCCCCTGCCAAGCCCAGGGTTGCCCTGGAAACTGTTGCTGGCCCCCAAAGCGGAAGTGGGCGGATCCAGGCCCCCTGCCATGCCCAGGGTTGCCCTGGCAACTGTTGCTGGCCCCCAAAGCGGAAGTGGGCGGGTCATGGCCCCCTTAAGCCCCGTGCCTTGCCCAGGGTTGCCCTGGCAACTGTTGCTGGCCCCCAAAGCGGAAGTGGGCGGGTCATGGCCCCCTTAAGCCCCGTGCCTTGCCCAGGGTTGCCCTGGCAACTGTTGCTGGCACCCAAAGCGGAAGTGGGCGGGTCCAGGCCCCATTAAGCCCCCTGCCATGCCCAGGGTTGCCCTGGCAACTGTTGCTGGCCCCCAAAGCGGAAGTGGGCGGGTCCAGGCACACTTAAGCCCCCTGCCATGCCCAGGGTTGCCCTGGCAACTGTTGCTGGCCCCCAAAGCGGAAGTGGGCGGGTCCAGGCCCCATTAAGCCCCCTGCCATGCCCAGGGTTGCCCTGGCAACTGTTGCTGGCCCTCAAAGCGGAAGTGGGCGTGTCCTGGCCCCCTTAAGCCCCCTGCCTTGCCCAGGGTTGCCCTGGCAACTGTTGCTGGCCCCCAAAGCGGAAGTGGGCGGGTCCTGGCGCCCTTAAGCCCCCTGCCTTGCCCAGGGTTGCCCTGGCAACTGTTGCTGGCCCCCAAAGCGGAAGTGGGCGGGTCCTGGCCCCCTTAAGCCCCCTGCCTTGCCCAGGGTTGCCCTGGCAACTGTTGCTGGCCCCCAAAGCGGAAGTGGGCGGGTCCAGGCGCCCTTAAGCCGCCTGCTATGCCCAGGGTTGCCCTGGAAACTGTTGCTGGCCCCCAAAGCGGAAGTGGGCGGGTCCAGGCGCCCTTAAGCCCCCTGCCATGCCCAGGGTTGCCTTGGCAACTGTTGCTGCCCCCCAAAGCGGAAGTGGGCGGGTCCTGGCCCCCTTAAGCCCCCTGCCTTGCCCAGGGTTGCCCTGGCAACTGTTGCTGGCCCCCAAAGCGGAAGTGGGCGGGTCCAGGCCCCATTAAGCCCCCTGCCATGCCCAGGGTTGCCCTGGCAACTGTTGCTGGCCCCCAAAGCGGAAGTGGGCGGGTCCAGGCGCCCTTAAGCCCCCTGCCATGCCCAGCGTTGCCCTGGAAACTGTTGCTGGCCCCCAAAGCGGAAGTGGGCGGATCCAGGCCCCCTGCCATGCCCAGGGTTGCCCTGGCAACTGTTGCTGGCCCCCAAAGCGGAAGTGGGCGGGTCATGGCCCCCTTAAGCCCCCTGCCTTGCCCAGGGTTGCCCTGGCAACTGTTGCTGGCCCCCAAAGCGGAAGTGGGCGGGTCCAGGCCCCATTAAGCCCCCTGCCATACCCAGGGTTGCCCTGGACACTGTTGCTGGCCCCCAAAGCGGAAGTGGGCGGGTCCAGGCCCACTTAAGCCCCCTGCCATGCCCAGGGTTGCCCTGGCAACTGTTGCTGGCCCCCAAAGCGGAAGTGGGCGGGTCCAGGCCCCATTAAGCCCTCTGCCATGCCCAGGGTTGCCCTGGCAACTGTTGCTGGCCCCCAAAGCGGAAGTGGGCGGGTCCTGGCGCCCTTAAGCCCCCTGCCTTGCCCAGGGTTGCCCTGGCAACTGTTGCTGGCCCCCAAAGCGGAAGTGGGCGGGTCCTGGCCCCCTTAAACCCCCTGCCTTGCCCAGGGTTGCCCTGGCAACTGTTGCTGGCCCCCAAAGCGGAAGTGGGCGGGTCCAGGCGCCCTTAAGCCCCCTGCCATGCCCAGGGTTGCCCTGGCAACTGTTGCTGCCCCCCAAAGCGGAAGTGGGCGGGTCCTGGCCCCCTTAAGCCCCCTGCCTTGCCCAGGGTTGCCCTGGCAACTGTTGCTGGCCCCCAAAGCGGAAGTGGGCGGGTCCAGGCCCCATTAAGCCCCCTGCCATGCCAGGGGTTGCCCTGGCAACTGTTGCTGGCCCCCAAAGCGGAAGTGGGCGGGTCCAGGCGCCCTTAAGCCCCCTGCCATGCCCAGCGTTGCCCTGGAAACTGTTGCTGGCCCCCAAAGCGGAAGTGGGCGGATCCAGGCCCCCTGCCATGCCCAGGGTTGCCCTGGCAACTGTTGCTGGCCCCCAAAGCGGAAGTGGGCGGGTCATGGCCCCCTTAAGCCCCCTGCCTTGCCCAGGGTTGCCCTGGCAACTGTTGCTGGCCCCCAAAGCGGAAGTGGGCGGGTCTAGGCCCCATTAAGCCCCCTGCCATGCCCAGGGTTGCCCTGGCAACTGTTGCTGGCCCCCAAAGCGGAAGTGGGCGGGTCCAGGCCCACTTAAGCCCCCTGCCATGCCCAGGGTTGCCCTGGCAACTGTTGCTGGCCCCCAAAGCGGAAGTGGGCGGGTCCAGGCCCCATTAAGCCCCCTGCCATGCCCAGGGTTGCCCTGGCAACTGTTGCTGGCCCCCAAAGCGGAAGTGGGCGGGTCCAGGCGCCCTTAAGCCCCCTGCCATGCCCAGGGTTGCCCTGGAAACTGTTGCTGGCCCCCAAAGCGGAAGTGGGCGGATCCAGGCCCCCTTAAGCCCCCTGCCATGCCCAGGGTTGCCCTGGCAACTGTTGCTGGCCCCCAAAGCGGAAGTGGGCGGGTCCTGGCGCCCTTAAGCCCCCTGCCTTGCCCAGGGTTGCCCTGGCAACTGTTGCTGGCCCCCAAAGCGGAAGTGGGCGGGTCCTGGCCCCCTTAAGCCCCCTGCCTTGCCCAGGGTTGCCCTGGCAACTGTTGCTGGCCCCCAAAGCGGAAGTGGGCGGGTCCAGGCCCCATTAAGCCCCCTGCCATGCCCAGGGTTGCCCTGGCAACTGTTGCTGGCCCCCAAAGCGGAAGTGGGCGGGTCCAGGCGCCCTTAAGCCCCCTGCCATGCCCAGGGTTGCCCTGGCAACTGTTGCTGGCCCCCAAAGCGGAAGTGGGCGGGTCCTGGCCCCCTTCAGCCCCCTGCCATGCCCAGGGTTGCCCTGGCAACTGTTGCTGGCCCCCAAAGCGGAAGTGGGCGGGTCCAGGCCCCCTTAAGCCCCCTGCCATGCCCAGGGTAGACCTGGCAACTGCTGCTGGCCCCCAAAGCGGAAGTGGGCGGGTCCAGGCCCCCTTAAGCCCCCTGCCATGCCCAGGGTTGCCCTGGCAACTGTTGCTGGCCCCCAAAGCGGAAGTGGGCGGGTCCAGGCCCCCTTAAGCCCCCTGCCAAGCCCAGGGTTGCCCTGGCAACTGTTGCTGGCCCCCAAAGCGGAAGTGGGCGGGTCCAGGCCCCCTTAAGCCCCCTGCCATGCCCAGGGTAGACCTGGCAACTGTTGCTGGCCCCCAAAGCGGAAGTGGGCGGGTCCAGGCCCCCTTAAGCCCCCTGCCATGCCCAGGGTTGCCCTGGCAACTGTTGCTGGCCCCCAAAGCGGAAGTGGGCGGGTCCAGGCCCCCTTAAGCCCCCTGCCATGCCCAGGGTTGCCCTGGCAACTGTTGCTGGCCCCCAAAGCGGAAGTGGGCGGGTCCTGGCCCCCTTAAGCCCCCTGCCTTGCCCAGGGTTGCCCTGGCAACTGTTGCTGGCCCCCAAAGCGGAAGTGGGCGGGTCTTGGCCCCCTTAAGCCCCCTGCCTTGCCCAGGGTTGCCCTGGCAACTGTTGCTGGCCCCCAAAGCGGAAGTGGGCGGGTCCAGGCCCCATTAAGCCCCCTGCCATGCCCAGGGTTGCCCTGGCAACTGTTGCTGGCCCCCAAAGCGGAAGTGGGCGGGTCCAGGCGCCCTTAAGCCCCCTGCCATGCCCAGGGTTGCCCTGGAAACTGTTGCTGGCCCCCAAAGCGGAAGTGGGCGGATCCAGGCCCCCTTAAGCCCCCTGCCATGCCCAGGGTTGCCCTGGCAACTGTTGCTGGCCCCCAAAGCGGAAGTGGGCAGGTCCTGGCGCCCTTAAGCCCCCTGCCTTGCCCAGGGTTGCCCTGGCAACTGTTGCTGGCCCCCAAAGCGGAAGTGGGCGGGTCCTGGCCCCCTTAAGCCCCCTGCCTTGCCCAGGGTTGCCCTGGCAACTGTTGCTGGCCCCCAAAGCGGAAGTGGGCGGGTCCAGGCGCCCTTTAGCCCCCTGCCATGCCCAGGGTTGCCCTGGCAACTGTTGCTGGCCCCCAAAGCGGAAGTGGGCGGGTCCTGGCCCCCTTAAGCCCCCTGCCTTGCCCAGGGTTGCCCTGGCAACTGTTGCTGGCCCCCAAAGCGGAAGTGGGCGGGTCCAGGCGCCCTTAAGCCCCCTGCCATGCCCAGGGTTGCCCTGGCAACTGTTGCTGCCCCCCAAAGCGGAAGTGGGCGGGTCCTGGCCCCCTTAAGCCCCCTGCCTTGCCCAGGGTTGCCCTGGCAACTGTTGCTGGCCCCCAAAGCGGAAGTGGGCGGGTCCAGGCCCCATTAAGCCCCCTGCCATGCCCAGGGTTGCCCTGGCAACTGTTGCTGGCCCCCAAAGCGGAAGTGGGCGGGTCCAGGCGCCCTTAAGCCCCCTGCCATGCCCAGCGTTGCCCTGGAAACTGTTGCTGGCCCCCAAAGCGGAAGTGGGCGGATCCAGGCCCCCTGCCATGCCCAGGGTTGCCCTGGCAACTGTTGCTGGCCCCCAAAGCGGAAGTGGGCGGGTCATGGCCCCCTTAAGCCCCCTGCCTTGCCCAGGGTTGCCCTGGCAACTGTTGCTGGCCCCCAAAGCGGAAGTGGGCGGGTCCAGGCCCCATTAAGCCCCCTGCCATGCCCAGGGTTGCCCTGGCAACTGTTGCTGGCCCCCAAAGCGGAAGTGGGCGGGTCCAGGCCCCCTTAAGCCCCCTGCCATGCCCAGGTTTGCCCTGGCAACTGTTGCTGGCCCCCAAAGCGGAAGTGGGCGGGTCCTGGCGCCCTTAAGCCCCCTGCCTTGCCCAGGGTTGCCCTGGCAACTGTTGCTGGCCCCCAAAGCGGAAGTGGGCGGGTCCTGGCCCCCTTAAGCCCCCTGCCTTGCCCAGGGTTGCCCTGGCAACTGTTGCTGGCCCCCAAAGCGGAAGTGGGCGGGTCCAGGCGCCCTTTAGCCCC
This sequence comes from Crinia signifera, assembly GCF_055691185.1. Lineage (NCBI taxonomy): Eukaryota > Metazoa > Chordata > Amphibia > Anura > Myobatrachidae > Crinia > Crinia signifera. The sequence goes on along the minus strand of NC_139224.1, from coordinate 135,600,374 downwards.
CTGCCATGCCCAGGGTTGCCCTGGCAACTGTTGCTGGCCCCCAAAGCGGAAGTGGGCGGGTCCTGGCCCCCTTAAGCCCCCTGCCTTGCCCAGGGTTGCCCTGGCAACTGTTGCTGGCCCCCAAAGCGGAAGTGGGCGGGTCCAGGCGCCCTTAAGCCCCCTGCCATGCCCAGGGTTGCCCTGGCAACTGTTGCTGCCCCCCAAAGCGGAAGTGGGCGGGTCCTGGCCCCCTTAAGCCCCCTGCCTTGCCCAGGGTTGCCCTGGCAACTGTTGCTGGCCCCCAAAGCGGAAGTGGGCGGGTCCAGGCCCCATTAAGCCCCCTGCCATGCCCAGGGTTGCCCTGGCAACTGTTGCTGGCCCCCAAAGCGGAAGTGGGCGGGTCCAGGCGCCCTTAAGCCCCCTGCCATGCCCAGCGTTGCCCTGGAAACTGTTGCTGGCCCCCAAAGCGGAAGTGGGCGGATCCAGGCCCCCTGCCATGCCCAGGGTTGCCCTGGCAACTGTTGCTGCCCCCCAAAGCGGAAGTGGGCGGGTCATGGCCCCCTTAAGCCCCCTGCCTTGCCCAGGGTTGCCCTGGCAACTGTTGCTGGCCCCCAAAGCGGAAGTGGGCGGGTCCAGGCCCCATTAAGCCCCCTGCCATGCCCAGGGTTGCCCTGGCAACTGTTGCTGGCCCCCAAAGCGGAAGTGGGCGGGTCCAGGCGCCCTTAAGCCCCCTGCCATGCCCAGCGTTGCCCTGGAAACTGTTGCTGGCCCCTAAAGCGGAAGTGGGCGGATCCAGGCCCCCTGCCATGCCCAGGGTTGCCCTGGCAACTGTTGCTGGCCCCCAAAGCGGAAGTGGGCGGGTCATGGCCCCCTTAAGCCCCCTGCCTTGCCCAGGGTTGCCCTGGCAACTGTTGCTGGCCCCCAAAGCGGAAGTGGGCGGGTCCAGGCCCCATTAAGCCCCCTGCCATGCCCAGGGTTGCCCTGGCAACTGTTGCTGGCCCCCAAAGCGGAAGTGGGCGGGTCCAGGCCCACTTAAGCCCCCTGCCATGCCCAGGGTTGCCCTGGCAACTGTTGCTGGCCCCCAAAGCGGAAGTGGGCGGGTCCAGGCCCCATTAAGCCCCCTGCCATGCCCAGGGTTGCCCTGGCAACTGTTGCTGGCCCCCAAAGCGGAAGTGGGCGGGTCCAGGCGCCCTTAAGCCCCCTGCCATGCCCAGGGTTGCCCTGGAAACTGTTGCTGGCCCCCAATGCGGAAGTGGGCGGATCCAGGCCCCCTTAAGCCCCCTGCCATGCCCAGGGTTGCCCTGGCAACTGTTGCTGGCCCCCAAAGCGGAAGTGGGCGGGTCCTGGCGCCCTTAAGCCCCCTTTCTTGCCCAGGGTTGCCCTGGCAACTGTTGCTGGCCCCCAAAGCGGAAGTGGGCGGGTCCTGGCCCCCTTAAGCCCCCTGCCTTGCCCAGGGTTGCCCTGGCAACTGTTGCTGGCCCCCAAAGCGGAAGTGGGCGGGTCCAGGCGCCATTAAGCCCCCTGCCATGCCCAGGGTTGCCCTGGCAACTGTTGCTGGCCCCCAAAGCGGAAGTGGGCGGGTCCTGGCCCCCTTAAGCCCCCTGCCTTGCCCAGGGTTGCCCTGGCAACTGTTGCTGGCCCCCAAAGCGGAAGTGGGCGGGTCCAGGCGCCCTTAAGCCCCCTGCCATGCCCAGGGTTGCCCTGGCAACTGTTGCTGCCCCCCAAAGCGGAAGTGGGCGGGTCCTGGCCCCCTTAAGCCCCCTGCCTTGCCCAGGGTTGCCCTGGCAACTGTTGCTGGCCCCCAAAGCGGAAGTGGGCGGGTCCAGGCCCCATTAAGCCCCCTGCCATGCCCAGGGTTGCCCTGGCAACTGTTGCTGGCCCCCAAAGCGGAAGTGGGCGGGTCCAGGCGCCCTTAAGCCCCCTGCCAAGCCCAGGGTTGCCCTGGAAACTGTTGCTGGCCCCCAAAGCGGAAGTGGGCGGATCCAGGCCCCCTGCCATGCCCAGGGTTGCCCTGGCAACTGTTGCTGGCCCCCAAAGCGGAAGTGGGCGGGTCATGGCCCCCTTAAGCCCCGTGCCTTGCCCAGGGTTGCCCTGGCAACTGTTGCTGGCCCCCAAAGCGGAAGTGGGCGGGTCATGGCCCCCTTAAGCCCCGTGCCTTGCCCAGGGTTGCCCTGGCAACTGTTGCTGGCACCCAAAGCGGAAGTGGGCGGGTCCAGGCCCCATTAAGCCCCCTGCCATGCCCAGGGTTGCCCTGGCAACTGTTGCTGGCCCCCAAAGCGGAAGTGGGCGGGTCCAGGCACACTTAAGCCCCCTGCCATGCCCAGGGTTGCCCTGGCAACTGTTGCTGGCCCCCAAAGCGGAAGTGGGCGGGTCCAGGCCCCATTAAGGCCCCCTGCCATGCCCAGGGTTGCCCTGGCAACTGTTGCTGGCCCTCAAAGCGGAAGTGGGCGTGTCCTGGCCCCCTTAAGCCCCCTGCCTTGCCCAGGGTTGCCCTGGCAACTGTTGCTGGCCCCCAAAGCGGAAGTGGGCGGGTCCTGGCGCCCTTAAGCCCCCTGCCTTGCCCAGGGTTGCCCTGGCAACTGTTGCTGGCCCCCAAAGCGGAAGTGGGCGGGTCCTGGCCCCCTTAAGCCCCCTGCCTTGCCCAGGGTTGCCCTGGCAACTGTTGCTGGCCCCCAAAGCGGAAGTGGGCGGGTCCAGGCGCCCTTAAGCCGCCTGCTATGCCCAGGGTTGCCCTGGAAACTGTTGCTGGCCCCCAAAGCGGAAGTGGGCGGGTCCAGGCGCCCTTAAGCCCCCTGCCATGCCCAGGGTTGCCTTGGCAACTGTTGCTGCCCCCCAAAGCGGAAGTGGGCGGGTCCTGGCCCCCTTAAGCCCCCTGCCTTGCCCAGGGTTGCCCTGGCAACTGTTGCTGGCCCCCAAAGCGGAAGTGGGCGGGTCCAGGCCCCATTAAGCCCCCTGCCATGCCCAGGGTTGCCCTGGCAACTGTTGCTGGCCCCCAAAGCGGAAGTGGGCGGGTCCAGGCGCCCTTAAGCCCCCTGCCATGCCCAGCGTTGCCCTGGAAACTGTTGCTGGCCCCCAAAGCGGAAGTGGGCGGATCCAGGCCCCCTGCCATGCCCAGGGTTGCCCTGGCAACTGTTGCTGGCCCCCAAAGCGGAAGTGGGCGGGTCATGGCCCCCTTAAGCCCCCTGCCTTGCCCAGGGTTGCCCTGGCAACTGTTGCTGGCCCCCAAAGCGGAAGTGGGCGGGTCCAGGCCCCATTAAGCCCCCTGCCATACCCAGGGTTGCCCTGGACACTGTTGCTGGCCCCCCAAAGCGGAAGTGGGCGGGTCCAGGCCCACTTAAGCCCCCTGCCATGCCCAGGGTTGCCCTGGCAACTGTTGCTGGCCCCCAAAGCGGAAGTGGGCGGGTCCAGGCCCCATTAAGCCCTCTGCCATGCCCAGGGTTGCCCTGGCAACTGTTGCTGGCCCCCAAAGCGGAAGTGGGCGGGTCCTGGCGCCCTTAAGCCCCCTGCCTTGCCCAGGGTTGCCCTGGCAACTGTTGCTGGCCCCCAAAGCGGAAGTGGGCGGGTCCTGGCCCCCTTAAACCCCCTGCCTTGCCCAGGGTTGCCCTGGCAACTGTTGCTGGCCCCCAAAGCGGAAGTGGGCGGGTCCAGGCGCCCTTAAGCCCCCTGCCATGCCCAGGGTTGCCCTGGCAACTGTTGCTGCCCCCCAAAGCGGAAGTGGGCGGGTCCTGGCCCCCTTAAGCCCCCTGCCTTGCCCAGGGTTGCCCTGGCAACTGTTGCTGGCCCCCAAAGCGGAAGTGGGCGGGTCCAGGCCCCATTAAGCCCCCTGCCATGCCAGGGGTTGCCCTGGCAACTGTTGCTGGCCCCCAAAGCGGAAGTGGGCGGGTCCAGGCGCCCTTAAGCCCCCTGCCATGCCCAGCGTTGCCCTGGAAACTGTTGCTGGCCCCCAAAGCGGAAGTGGGCGGATCCAGGCCCCCTGCCATGCCCAGGGTTGCCCTGGCAACTGTTGCTGGCCCCCAAAGCGGAAGTGGGCGGGTCATGGCCCCCTTAAGCCCCCTGCCTTGCCCAGGGTTGCCCTGGCAACTGTTGCTGGCCCCCAAAGCGGAAGTGGGCGGGTCTAGGCCCCATTAAGCCCCCTGCCATGCCCAGGGTTGCCCTGGCAACTGTTGCTGGCCCCCAAAGCGGAAGTGGGCGGGTCCAGGCCCACTTAAGCCCCCTGCCATGCCCAGGGTTGCCCTGGCAACTGTTGCTGGCCCCCAAAGCGGAAGTGGGCGGGTCCAGGCCCCATTAAGCCCCCTGCCATGCCCAGGGTTGCCCTGGCAACTGTTGCTGGCCCCCAAAGCGGAAGTGGGCGGGTCCAGGCGCCCTTAAGCCCCCTGCCATGCCCAGGGTTGCCCTGGAAACTGTTGCTGGCCCCCAAAGCGGAAGTGGGCGGATCCAGGCCCCCTTAAGCCCCCTGCCATGCCCAGGGTTGCCCTGGCAACTGTTGCTGGCCCCCAAAGCGGAAGTGGGCGGGTCCTGGCGCCCTTAAGCCCCCTGCCTTGCCCAGGGTTGCCCTGGCAACTGTTGCTGGCCCCCAAAGCGGAAGTGGGCGGGTCCTGGCCCCCTTAAGCCCCCTGCCTTGCCCAGGGTTGCCCTGGCAACTGTTGCTGGCCCCCAAAGCGGAAGTGGGCGGGTCCAGGCGCCCTTAAGCCCCCTGCCATGCCCAGGGTTGCCCTGGCAACTGTTGCTGGCCCCCAAAGCGGAAGTGGGCGGGTCCTGGCCCCCTTAAGCCCCCTGCCTTGCCCAGGGTTGCCCTGGCAACTGTTGCTGGCCCCCAAAGCGGAAGTGGGCGGGTCCAGGCGCCCTTAAGCCCCCTGCCATGCCCAGGGTTGCCCTGGCAACTGTTGCTGCCCCCCAAAGCGGAAGTGGGCGGGTCCTGGCCCCCTTAAGCCCCCTGCCTTGCCCAGGGTTGCCCTGGCAACTGTTGCTGGCCCCCAAAGCGGAAGTGGGCGGGTCCAGGCCCCATTAAGCCCCCTGCCATGCCCAGGGTTGCCCTGGCAACTGTTGCTGGCCCCCAAAGCGGAAGTGGGTGGGTCCAGGCGCCCTTAAGCCCCCTGCCAAGCCCAGGGTTGCCCTGGAAACTGTTGCTGGCCCCCAAAGCGGAAGTGGGCGGATCCAGGCCCCCTGCCATGCCCAGGGTTGCCCTGGCAACTGTTGCTGGCCCCCAAAGCGGAAGTGGGCGGGTCATGGCCCCCTTAAGCCCCGTGCCTTGCCCAGGGTTGCCCTGGCAACTGTTGCTGGCCCCCAAAGCGGAAGTGGGCGGGTCCAGGCCCCATTAAGCCCCCTGCCATGCCCAGGGTTGCCCTGGCAACTGTTGCTGGCCCCCAAAGCGGAAGTGGGCGGGTCCAGGCCCACTTAAGCCCCCTGCCATGCCCAGGGTTGCCCTGGCAACTGTTGCTGGCCCCCAAAGCGGAAGTGGGCGGGTCCAGGCCCCATTAAGCCCCCTGCCATGCCCAGGGTTGCCCTGGCAACTGTTGCTGGCCCTCAAAGCGGAAGTGGGCGTGTCCTGGCCCCCTTAAGCCCCCTGCCTTGCCCAGGGTTGCCCTGGCAACTGTTGCTGGCCCCCAAAGCGGAAGTGGGCGGGTCCTGGCGCCCTTAAGCCCCCTGCCTTGCCCAGGGTTGCCCTGGCAACTGTTGCTGGCCCCCAAAGCGGAAGTGGGCGGGTCCTGGCCCCCTTAAGCCCCCTGCCTTGCCCAGGGTTGCCCTGGCAACTGTTGCTGGCCCCCAAAGCGGAAGTGGGCGGGTCCAGGCGCCCTTAAGCCGCCTGCTATGCCCAGGGTTGCCCTGGAAACTGTTGCTGGCCCCCAAAGCGGAAGTGGGCGGGTCCAGGCCCCATTAAGCCCTTGCCCTGGCAACTGTTGCTGGCCCCAAAGCGGAAGTGGGCGGGTCAGGCCCCATTAAGCCCCCTGCCATGCCCAGGTTGCCCTGGCAACTGTTGCTGGCCCCCAAAGCGGAAGTGGGCGGGTCCAGGCGCCCCTTAAGCCCCCTGCCATGCCCAGCGTGCCCTGGAAACTGTGCTGGCCCCCAAAGGCCGAAGTGGGCGGATCCAGGCCCCCTGCCATGCCCAGGTTGCCCTGGACAACTGTTGCTGGCCCCAAAGCGGAAGGGGGCGGGTCATGGCCCCTTAAGCCCCCTGCCTTGCCCAGGTTGCCCTGGCAACTGTTGTTGGCCCCCAAAGCGGAAGTGGGCGGGTCCAGGCCCCATTAAGCCCCCTGCCATGCCCAGGGTTGCCCTGGCAACTGTTGCTGGCCCCCAAAGCGGAAGTGGGGGGTCCAGGCCCCTTAAGCCCCCTGCCTTGCCCAGGGTTGCCCTGGCAACTGTTGCTGGCCTCAAAGCGGAAGTGGGCGGGTCCTGGCCCCTTCAGCCCCCTGCCATGCCCAGGTTGCCCTGGCAACTGTTGCTGGCCCCAAAGCGAAGTGGGCGGGTCCAGGCCCCTTTAAGCCCCCTGCCATGCCAGGGTAGACCTGGCAACTGTTGCTGGGCCCCCAAAGTGGAAGTGGGCGGGTCCAGGCCCCCTTAAGCCACCCTGCCATGCCCAGGGTTGCCCTGGCAACTGTTGCTGGCCCCCAAAGCGGAAGTGGGCGGGTCCAGGCCCCCTTAAGCCCCCTGCCATGCCCAGGGTTGCCCTGGCAACTGTTGCTGGCCCCCAAAGCGGAAGTGGGCGGGTCCAGGCCCCCTTAAGCCCCCTGCCATGCCCAGGGTAGACCTGGCAACTGTTGCTGGCCCCCAAAGCGGAAGTGGGCGGGTCCAGGCCCCCTTAAGCCCCCTGCCATGCCCAGGGTTGCCCTGGCAACTGTTGCTGGCCCCCAAAGCGGAAGTGGGCGGGTCCAGGCCCCCTTAAGCCCCCTGCCATGCCCAGGGTTGCCCTGGCAACTGTTGCTGGCCCCCAAAGCGGAAGTGGGCGGGTCCTGGCCCCCTTAACCCCCTGCCTTGCCCAGGGTTGCCCTGGCAACTGTTGCTGGCCCCCAAAGCGGAAGTGGGCGGGTCCAGGCGCCCTTAAGCCCCCTGCCATGCCCAGGGTTGCCCTGGCAACTGTTGCTGCCCCCCAAAGCGGAAGTGGGCGGGTCCTGGCCCCCTTAAGCCCCCTGCCTTGCCCAGGGTTGCCCTGGCAACTGTTGCTGGCCCCCAAAGCGGAAGTGGGCGGGTCCAGGCCCCATTAAGCCCCCTGCCATGCCCAGGGTTGCCCTGGCAACTGTTGCTGGCCCCCAAAGCGGAAGTGGGCGGGTCCAGGCGCCCTTAAGCCCCCTGCCATGCCCAGCGTTGCCCTGGAAACTGTTGCTGGCCCCCAAAGCGGAAGTGGGCGGATCCAGGCCCCCTGCCATGCCCAGGGTTGCCCTGGCAACTGTTGCTGGCCCCCAAAGCGGAAGTGGGCGGGTCATGGCCCCCTTAAGCCCCCTGCCTTGCCCAGGGTTGCCCTGGCAACTGTTGCTGGCCCCCAAAGCGGAAGTGGGCGGGTCCAGGCCCCATTAAGCCCCCTGCCATACCCAGGGTTGCCCTGGCAACTGTTGCTGGCCCCCAAAGCGGAAGTGGGCGGGTCCAGGCCCACTTAAGCCCCCTGCCATGCCCAGGGTTGCCCTGGCAACTGTTGCTGGCCCCCAAAGCGGAAGTGGGCGGGTCCACGCCCCATTAAGCCCCCTGCCATGCCCAGGGTTGCCCTGGCAACTGTTGCTGGCCCTCAAAGCGGAAGTGTGCGTGTCCTGGCCCCCTTAAGCCCCCTGCCTTGCCCAGGGTTGCCCTGGCAACTGTTGCTGGCCCCCAAAACGGAAGTGGGCGGGTCCTGGCGCCCTTAAGCCCCCTGCCTTGCCCAGGGTTGCCCTGGCAACTGTTGCTGGCCCCCAAAGCGGAAGTGGGCGGGTCCTGGCCCCCTTAAGCCCCCTGCCTTGCCCAGGGTTGCCCTGGCAACTGTTGCTGGCCCCCAAAGCGGAAGTGGGCGGGTCCAGGCGCCCTTAAGCCGCCTGCTATGCCCAGGGTTGCCCTGGAAACTGTTGCTGGCCCCCAAAGCGGAAGTGGGCGGATCCAGGCCCCCTTAAGCCCCCTGCCATGCCCAGGGTTGCCCTGGCAACTGTTGCTGGCCCCCAAAGCGGAAGTGGGCGGGTCCTGGCGCCCTTAAGCCCCCTGCCTTGCCCAGGGTTGCCCTGGCAACTGTTGTTGGCCCCCAAAGCGGAAGTGGGTGGGTCCTGGCGCCCTTAAGCCCCCTGCCTTGCCCAGGGTTGCCCTGGCAACTGTTGCTGGCCCCCAAAGCGGAAGTGGGCGGGTCCTGGCCCCCTTAAGCCCCCTGCCTTGCCCAGGGTTGCCCTGGCAACTGTTGCTGGCCCCCAAAGCGGAAGTGGGCGGGTCCAGGCCCCCTTCAGCCCCCTGCCATGCCCAGGGTAGACCTGGCAACTGTTGCTGGCCCCCAAAGCGGAAGTGGGCGGGTCCTGGCGCCCTTAAGCCCCCTGCCTTGCCCAGGGTTGCCCTGGCAACTGTTGCTGGCCCCCAAAGCGGAAGTGGGCGGGTCCTGGCGCCCTTAAGCCCCCTGCCTTGCCCAGGGTTGCCCTGGCAACTGTTGCTGGCCCCCAAAGCGGAAGTGGGCGGGTCCTGGCCCCCTTAAGCCCCCTGCCTTGCCCAGGGTTGCCCTGGCAACTGTTGCTGGCCCCCAAAGCGGAAGTGGGCGGGTCCAGGCCCCAATAAGCCCCCTGCCATGCCCAGGGTTGCCCTGGCAACTGTTGCTGGCCCCCAAAGCGGAAGTGGGCGGATCCAGGCGCCCTTAAGCCCCCTGCCATGCCCAGGGTTGCCCTGGAAACTGTTGCTGGCCCCCAAAGCGGAAGTGGGCGGATCCAGGCCCCCTTAAGCCCCCTGCCATGCCCAGGGTTGCCCTGGCAACTGTTGCTGGCCCCCAAAGCGGAAGTGGGCGGGTCCTGGCGCCCTTAAGCCCCCTGCCTTGCCCAGGGTTGCCCTGGCAACTGTTGCTGGCCCCCAAAGCGGAAGTGGGCGGGTCCTGGCCCCCTTAAGCCCCCTGCCTTGCCCAGGGTTGCCCTGGCAATTGTTGCTGGCCCCCAAAGCGGAAGTGGGCGGGTCCAGGCCCCCTTCAGCTCCCCTGGCATGCCCAGGGTTGCCCTGGCAACTGTTGCTGGCCCCCAAAGCGGAAGTGGGCGGGTCCAGGCCCCCTTAAGCCCCCTGCCATGCCCATGGTTGCCCTCGCAACTGTTGCTGGCCCCCAAAGCGGAAGTGGGCGGGTCCTGGCCCCCTTAAGCCCCCTGCCTTGCCCAGGGTTGCCCTGGCAACTGTTGCTGGCCCCCAAAGCGGAAGTGGGCGGGTCCAGGCGCCCTTAAGCCCCATGCCATGCCCAGGGTTGCCCTGGCAACTGTTGCTGGCCCCCAAAGCGGAAGTGGGCGGGTCCTGGCCCCCTTAAGCCCCCTGCCTTGCCCAGGGTTGCCCTGGCAACTGTTGCTGGCCCCCAAAGCGGAAGTGGGAAGGTCCTGGCCCCCTTAAGCCCCCTGCCTTGCCCAGGGTTGCCCTGGCAACTGTTGCTGGCACCCAAAGCGGAAGTGGGCGGGTCCTGGCCCCCTTAAGCCCCCTGCCTTGCCCAGGGTTGCCCTGGCAACTGTTGCTGGCCCCCAAAGCGGAAGTGGGCGGGTCCATGCCCCATTAAGCCCCCTGCCATGCCCAGGGTTGCCATGGCAACTGTTGCTGGCCCCCAAAGCGGAAGTGGGCGGGTCCAGGCCCCATTAAGCCCCCTGCCATGCCCAGGGTTGCCCTGGCAACTGTTGCTGGCCCCCAAAGCGGAAGTGGGCGGGTCCTTGCGCCCTTAAGCCCCCTGCCTTGCCCAGGGTTGCCCTGGCAACTGTTGCTGGCCACCAAAGCGGAAGTGGGCGGGTCCTGGCCCCCTTAAGCCCCCTGCCTTGCCCAGGGTTGCCCTGGCAACTGTTGCTGGCCCCCAAAGCGGAAGTGGGCGGGTCCAGGCGCCCTTAAGCCGCCTGCTATGCCCAGGGTTGCCCTGGAAACTGTTGCTGGCCCCCAAAGCGGAAGTGGGCGGATCCAGGCCCCCTTAAGCCCCCTGCCATGCCCAGGGTTGCCCTGGCAACTGTTGCTGGCCCCCAAAGCGGAAGTGGGCGGGTCCTGGCGCCCTTAAGCCCCCTGCCTTGCCCAGGGTTGCCCTGGCAACTGTTGTTGGCCCCCAAAGCGGAAGTGGGTGGGTCCTGGCGCCCTTAAGCCCACTGCCTTGCCCAGGGTTGCACTGGCAACTGTTGCTGGCCCCCAAAGCGGAAGTGGGCGGGTCCTGGCCCCCTTAAGCCCCCTGCCTTGCCCAGGGTTGCCCTGGCAACTGTTGCTGGCCCCCAAAGCGGAAGTGGGCGGGTCCAGGCCCCCTTCAGCCCCCTGCCATGCCCAGGGTAGACCTGGCAACTGTTGCTGGCCCCCAAAGCGGAAGTGGGCGGGTCCTGGCGCCCTTAAGCCCCCTGCCTTGCCCAGGGTTGCCCTGGCAACTGTTGCTGGCCCCCAAAGCGGAAGTGGGCGGGTCCTGGCGCCCTTAAGCCCCCTGCCTTGCCCAGGGTTGCCCTGGCAACTGTTGCTGGCCCCCAAAGCGGAAGTGGGCGGGTCCTGGCCCCCTTAAGCCCCCTGCCTTGCCCAGGGTTGCCCTGGCAACTGTTGCTGGCCCCCAAAGCGGAAGTGGGCGGGTCCTGGCCCCCTTAAGCCCCCTGCCTTGCCCAGGGTTGCCCTGGCAACTGTTGCTGGCACCCAAAGCGGAAGTGGGCGGGTCCAGGCCCCATTAAGCCCCCTGCCATGCCCAGGGTTGCCCTGGCAACTGTTGCTGGCCCCCAAAGCGGAAGTGGGCGGGTCCAGGCGCCCTTAAGCCCCCTGCCATGCCCAGGGTTGCCCTGGAAACTGTTGCTGGCCCCCAAAGCGGAAGTGGGCGGATCCAGGCCCCCTTAAGCCCCCTGCCATGCCCAGGGTTGCCCTGGCAACTGTTGCTGGCCCCCAAAGCGGAAGTGGGCGGGTCCTGGCGCCCTTAAGCCCCCTGCCTTGCCCAGGGTTGCCCTGGCAACTGTTGCTGGCCCCCAAAGCGGAAGTGGGCGGGTCCTGGCCCCCTTAAGCCCCCTGCCTTGCCCAGGGTTGCCCTGGCAACTGTTGCTGGCCCCCAAAGCGGAAGTGGGCGGGTCCTGGCCCCCTTAAGCCCCCTGCCTTGCCCAGGGTTGCCCTGGCAACTGTTGCTGGCCCCCAAAGCGGAAGTGGGCGGGTCCAGGCCCCCTTCAGCCCCCTGCCATGCCCAGGGTTGCCCTGGCAACTGTTGCTGGCCCCCAAAGCGGAAGTGGGCGGGTCCAGGCCCCCTTAAGCCCCCTGCTATGCCCATGGTTGCCCTCGCAACTGTTGCTGGCCCCCAAAGCGGAAGTGGGCGGGTCCTGGCCCCCTTAAGCCCCCTGCCTTGCCCAGGGTTGCCCTGGCAACTGTTGCTGGCCCCCAAAGCGGAAGTGGGCGGGTCCAGGCGCCCTTAAGCCCCATGCCATGCCCAGGGTTGCCCTGGCAACTGTTGCTGGCCCCCAAAGCGGAAGTGGGCGGGTCCTGGCCCCCTTAAGCCCCCTGCCTTGCCCAGGGTTGCCCTGGCAACTGTTTCTGGCCCCCAAAGCGGAAGTGGGCGGGTCCAGGCGCCCTTAAGCCCCATGCCATGCCCAGGGTTGCCCTGGCAACTGTTGCTGGCCCCCAAAGCGGAAGTGGGCGGGTCCTGGCCCCCTTAAGCCCCCTGCCTTGCCCAGGGTTGCCCTGGCAACTGTTGCTGGCCCCCAAAGCGGAAGTGGGAAGGTCCTGGCCCCCTTAAGCCCCCTGCCTTGCCCAGGGTTGCCCTGGCAACTGTTGCTGGCCCCCAAAGCGGAAGTGGGCGGGTCCTGGCCCCCTTAAGCCCCCTGCCTTGCCCAGGGTTGCCCTGGCAACTGTTGCTGGCCCCCAAAGCGGAAGTGGGCGGGTCCATGCCCCATTAAGCCCCCTGCCATGCCCAGGGTTGCCCTGGCAACTGTTGCTGGCCCCCAAAGCGGAAGTGGGCGGGTCCCGGCCCCATTAAGCCCCCTGCCATGCCCAGGGTTGCCCTGGCAACTGTTGCTGGCCCCCAAAGCGGAAGTGGGCGGGTCCTTGCGCCCTTAAGCCCCCTGCCTTGCCCAGGGTTGCCCTGGCAACTGTTGCTGGCCACCAAAGCGGAAGTGGGCGGGTCCTGGCCCCCTTAAGCCCCCTGCCTTGCCCAGGGTTGCCCTGGCAACTGTTGCTGGCCCTCAAAGCGGAAGTGGGCGGGTCCAGGCGCCCTTAAGCCGCCTGCCATGCCCAGGGTTGCCCTGGAAACTGTTGCTGGCCCCCAAAGCGGAAGTGGGCGGGTCCTGGCCACCTAAAGCCGCCTGCCATGCCCAGGGTAGCCCTGGCAACTGTTGCTGGCCCCCAAAGCGGAAGTGGGCGGGTCCTGGCCCCCTTAAGCCCCCTGCCATGCCCAGGGTTGCCCTGGCAACTGTTGCTGGCCCCCAAAGCGGAAGTGGGCGGGTCCAGGCCCCCTTAAGCCCCCTGCCATGCCCAGGGTTGCCCTGGCAACTGTTGCTGGCCCCCAAAGCGGAAGTGGGCAGGTCCTGGCCCCCTTAAGCCGCCCTCCATGCCCAGGCTAGCCCTGGCAACTGTTGCTGGCCCCCAAAGCGGAAGTGGGCTGGTCCAGGCCCCCTTAAGCCCCCTGCCATGCCCAGGGTTGCCCTGGCAACTGTTGCTGGCCCCCAAAGCGGAAGTGGGCGGGTCCAGGCCCCCTTCAGCCCCCTGCCATGCCCAGGGTTGCCCTGGCAACTGTTGCTGGCCCCCAAAGCGGAAGTGGGCGGGTGCAGGCCCCCTTAAGCCCCCTGCCATGCCCAGGGTATACCTGGCAACTGTTGCTGGCCCCCGAAGCGGAAGTGGGCGGGTCCAGGCCCCCTTAAGCCCCCTGCCATGACCAGGGTAGCCCTGGCAACTGTTGCTGGCCCCCAAAGCGGAAGTGGGCGGGTCCTGGCCCCCTTAAGCCCCCTGCCTTGCCCATGGTTGCCCTGGCAACTGTTGCTGGCCCCCAAAGCGGAAGTGGGCGGGTCCAGGCCCCCTTAAGCCCCCTGCCATGCCCAGGGTAGACCTGGCAACTGTTGCTGGCCCCCAAAGCGGAAGTGCGCGGGTCCTGGCCCCCTTAAGCCCCCTGCCATGCCCAGGGTTGCCCTGGCAACTGTTGCTGGCCCCCAAAGCGGAAGTGGGCGGGTCCAGGCCCCCTTCAGCCCCCTGCCATGCCCAGGGTTGCCCTGGCAACTGTTGCTGGCCCCCAAAGCGGAAGTGGGCGGGTCCAGGCCCCCTTAAGCCCCCTGCCATGCCCAGGGTAGACCTGGCAACTGTTGCTGGCCCCCAAAGCGGAAGTGGGCGGGTCCAGGCCCCCTTAAGCCCCCTGCCATGCCCATGGTTGCCCTGGCAACTGTTGCCGGCACCCAAAGCGGAAGTGGGCAGGTCCTGGCCCCCTTAAGCCCCCTGCCTTGCCCAGGGTTGCCCTGGCAACTGTTGCTGGCCCCCAAAGCGGAAGTGGGCGGGTCCAGGCCCCATTAAGCCCCCTGCCATGCCCAGGGTTGCCCTGGCAACTGTTGCTGGCCCCCAAAGCGGAAGTGGGCGGGTCCAGGCCCACTTAAGCCCCCTGCCATGCCCAGGGTTGCCCTGGCAACTGTTGCTGGCCCCCAAAGCGGAAGTGGGCGGGTCCAGGCCCCATTAAGCCCCCTGCCATGCCCAGGGTTGCCCTGGCAACTGTTGCTGGCCCTCAAAGCGGAAGTGGGCGTGTCCTGGCCCCCTTAAGCCCCCTGCCTTGCCCAGGGTTGCCCTGGCAACTGTTGCTGGCCCCCAAAGCGGAAGTGGGCGGGTCCTGGCGCCCTTAAGCCCCCTGCCTTGCCCAGGGTTGCCCTGGCAACTGTTGCTGGCCCCCAAAGCGGAAGTGGGCGGGTCCTGGCCCCCTTAAGCCCCCTGCCTTGCCCAGGGTTGCCCTGGCAACTGTTGCTGGCCCCCAAAGCGGAAGTGGGCGGGTCCAGGCGCCCTTAAGCCGCCTGCCATGCCCAGGGTTGCCCTGGAAACTGTTGCTGGCCCCCAAAGCGGAAGTGGGCGGATCCAGGCCCCCTTAAGCCCCCTGCCATGCCCATGGTTGCCCTGGCAACTGTTGCTGGCCCCCAAAGCGGAAGTGGGCGGGTCCAGGCCCCCTTAAGCCCCCTGCCATGCCCATGGTTGCCCTGGCAACTGTTGCTGGCCCCCAAAGCGGAAGTGGGCGGGTCCTTTCCCCCTTAAGCCCCCTGCCTTGCCCAGGGTTGCCCTGGCAACTGTTGCTGGCCCCCAAAGCGGAAGTGGGCAAGTCCAGGCGCCCTTAAGCCCCCTGCCATGCCCAGGGTTGCCCTGGCAACTGTTGCTGGCCCCCAAAGCGGAAGTGGGCGGGTCCTGGCCCACTTAAGCCCCCTGCCTTGCCCAGGGTTGCCCTGGCAACTGTTGCTGGCCCCCAAAGCGGAAGTGGGCGGGTCCTGGCGCCCTTAAGCCCCCTGCCTTGCCCAGGATTGCCCTGGCAACTGTTGCTGGCCCCCAAAGCGGAAGTGGGCGGGTCCTGGCCCCCTTAAGCCCCCTGCCTTGCCCAGGGTTGCCCTGGCAACTGTTGCTGGCCCCCAAAGCGGAAGTGGGCAGGTCCATGCCCCATTAAGCCCCCTGCCATGCCCAGGGTTGCCCTGGCAACTGTTGCTGGCCCCCAAAGCGGAAGTGGGCGGGTCCAGGCGCCCTTAAACCCCCTGCCATGCCCAGGGTTGTCCTGGAAACTGTTGCTGGCCCCCAAAGCGGAAGTGGGCGGATCCAGGCCCCCTTAAGCCCCCTGCCATGCCCAGGGTTGCCCTGGCAACTGTTGCTGGCCCCCAAAGCGGAAGTGGGCGGGTCCTGGCGCCCTTAAGCCCCCTGCCTTTCCCAGGGTTGCCCTGGCAACTGTTGCTGGCCCCCAAAGCGGAAGTTTGCGGGTCCTGGCCCCCTTAAGCCCCCTGCCTTGCCCAGGGTTGCCCTGGCAACTGTTACTGGCCCCCAAAGCGGAAGTGGGCGGGTCCAGGCGCCCTTAAGCCCCCTGCCATGCCCAGGGTTGCCCTGGCAACTGTTGCTGGCCCCCAAAGCGGAAGTGGGCGGGTCCTGGCCCCCTTAAGCCCCCTGCCTTGCCCAGGGTTGCCCTGGCAACTGTTGCTGGCCCCCAAAGCGGAAGTGGGCGGGTCCAGGCCCCATTAAGCCCCCTGCCATGCCCAGGGTTGCCCTGGCAACTGTTGCTGGCCCCCAAAGCGGAAGTGGGCGGGTCCAGGCCCACTTAAGCCCCCTGCCATGCCCAGGGTTGCCCTGGCAACTGTTGCTGGCCCCCAAAGCGGAAGTGGGCGGGTCCAGGCCCCATTAAGCCCCCTGCCATGCCCAGGGTTGCCCTGGCAACTGTTGCTGGCCCTCAAAGCGGAAGTGGGCGTGTCCTGGCCCCTTAAGCCCCCTGCCTTGCCCAGGGTTGCCCTGGCAACTGTTGCTGGCCCCCAAAGCGGAAGTGGGCGGGTCCTGGCGCCCTTAAGCCCCCTGCCTTGCCCAGGGTTGCCCTGGCAACTGTTGCTGGCCCCCAAAGCGGAAGTGGGCGGGTCCTGGCCCCCTTAAGCCCCCTGCCTTGCCCAGGGTTGCCCTGGCAACTGTTGCTGGCCCCCAAAGCGGAAGTGGGCGGGTCCAGGCGCCCTTAAGCCCCCTGCCATGCCCAGGGTTGCCCTGGAAACTGTTGCTGGCCCCCAAAGCGGAAGTGGGCGGATCCAGGCCCCCTTAAGCCCCCTGCCATGCCCATGGTTGCCCTGGCAACTGTTGCTGGCCCCCAAAGCGGAAGTGGGCGGGTCCAGGCCCCCTTAAGCCCCCTGCCATGCCCATGGTTGCCCTGGCAACTGTTGCTGGCCCCCAAAGCGGAAGTGGGCGGGTCCTTTCCCCCTTAAGCCCCCTGCCTTGCCCAGGGTTGCCCTGGCAACTGTTGCTGGCCCCCAAAGCGGAAGTGGGCGGGTCCAGGCGCCCTTAAGCCCCCTGCCATGCCCAGGGTTGCCCTGGCAACTGTTGCTGGCCCCCAAAGCGGAAGTGGGCGGGTCCTGGCCCCCTTAAGCCCCCTGCCTTGCCCAGGGTTGCCCTGGCAACTGTTGCTGGCCCCCAAAGCGGAAGTGGGCGGGTCCTGGCGCCCTTAAGCCCCCTGCCTTGCCCAGGGTTGCCCTGGCAACTGTTGCTGGCCCCCAAAGCGGAAGTGGGCGGGTCCTGGCCCCCTGCCTTGCCCAGGGTTGCCCTGGCAACTGTTGCTGGCCCCCAAAGCGGAAGTGGGCGGGTCCATGCCCCATTAAGCCCCCTGCCATGCCCAGGGTTGCCCTGGCAACTGTTGCTGGCCCCCAAAGCGGAAGTGGGCGGGTCCTGGCCCCCTTAAGCCCCCTGCCTTGCCCAGGGTTGCCCTGGCAACTGTTGCTGGCCCCCAAAGCGGAAGTGGGCGGGTCCAGGCGCCCTTAAGCCCCCTGCCATGCCCAGGGTTGCCCTGGAAACTGTTGCTGGCCCCCAAAGCGGAAGTGGGCGGATCCAGGCCCCCTTAAGCCCCCTGCCATGCCCATGGTTGCCCTGGCAACTGTTGCTGGCCCCCAAAGCGGAAGTGGGCGGGTCCAGGCCCCCTTAAGCCCCCTGCCATGCCCATGGTTGCCCTGGCAACTGTTGCTGGCCCCCAAAGCGGAAGTGGGCGGGTCCTTTCCCCCTTAAGCCCCCTGCCTTGCCCAGGGTTGCCCTGGCAACTGTTGCTGGCCCCCAAAGCGGAAGTGGGCGGGTCCAGGCGCCCTTAAGCCCCCTGCCATGCCCAGGGTTGCCCTGGCAACTGTTGCTGGCCCCCAAAGCGGAAGTGGGCGGGTCCTGGCCCCCTTAAGCCCCCTGCCTTGCCCAGGGTTGCCCTGGCAACTGTTGCTGGCCCCCAAAGCGGAAGTGGGCGGGTCCTGGCGCCCTTAAGCCCCCTGCCTTGCCCAGGGTTGCCCTGGCAACTGTTGCTGGCCCCCAAAGCGGAAGTGGGCGGGTCCTGGCCCCCTGCCTTGCCCAGGGTTGCCCTGGCAACTGTTGCTGGCCCCCAAAGCGGAAGTGGGCGGGTCCATGCCCCATTAAGCCCCCTGCCATGCCCAGGGTTGCCCTGGCAACTGTTGCTGGCCCCCAAAGCGGAAGTGGGCGGGTCCAGGCGCCCTTAAGCCCCCTGCCATGCCCAGGGTTGTCCTGGAAACTGTTGCTGGCCCCCAAAGCGGAAGTGGGCGGATCCAGGCCCCCTTAAGCCCCCTGCCATGCCCAGGGTTGCCCTGGCAACTGTTGCTGGCCCCCAAAGCGGAAGTGGGCGGGTCCTGGCGCCCTTAAGCCCCCTGCCTTTCCCAGGGTTGCCCTGGCAACTGTTGCTGGCCCCCAAAGCGGAAGTTTGCGGGTCCTGGCCCCCTTAAGCCCCCTGCCTTGCCCAGGGTTGCCCTGGCAACTGTTACTGGCCCCCAAAGCGGAAGTGGGTGGGTCCAGGCGCCCTTAAGCCCCCTGCCATGCCCAGGGTTGCCCTGGCAACTGTTGCTGGCCCCCAAAGCGGAAGTGGGCGGGTCCTGGCCCCCTTAAGCCCCCTGCCTTGCCCAGGGTTGCCCTGGCAACTGTTGCTGGCCCCCAAAGCGGAAGTGGGCGGGTCCTGGCGCCCTTAAGCCCCCTGCCTTGCCCAGGGTTGCCCTGGCAACTGTTGCTGGCCCCCAAAGCGGAAGTGGGCGGGTCCTGGCCCCCTTAAGCCCCCTGCCTTGCCCAGGGTTGCCCTGGCAACTGTTGCTGGCCCCCAAAGCGGAAGTGGGCGGGTCCAGGCCCCATTAAGCCCCCTGCCATGCCCAGGGTTGCCCTGGCAACTGTTGCTGGCCCCCAAAGCAGAAGTGGGCGGGTCCAGGCCCACTTAAGCCCCTGCCATGCCCAGGGTTGCCCTGGCAACTGTTGCTGGCCCCCAAAGCGGAAGTGGGCGGGTTCAGGCCCCATTAAGCCCCCTGCCATGCCCAGGGTTGCCCTGGCAACTGTTGCTGGCCCTCAAAGCGGAAGTGGGCGTGTCCTGGCCCCCTTAAGCCCCCTGCCTTGCCCAGGGTTGCCCTGGCAACTGTTGCTGGCCCCCAAAGCGGAAGTGGGCGGGTCCTGGCGCCCTTAAGCCCCCTGCCTTGCCCAGGGTTGCCCTGGCAACTGTTGCTGGCCCCCAAAGCGGAAGTGGGCGGGTCCTGGCCCCCTTAAGCCCCCTGCCTTGCCCAGGGTTGCCCTGTCAACTGTTGCTGGCCCCCAAAGCGGAAGTGGGCGGGTCCAGGCGCCCTTAAGCCGCCTGCCATGCCCAGGGTTGCCCTGGAAACTGTTGCTGGCCCCCTGCCATGCCCAGGGTTGCCCTGGCAACTGTTGCTGGCCCCCAAAGCGGAAGTGGGCGGGTCCTGGCGCCCTTAAGCCCCCTGCCTTGCCCATGGTTGCCCTGGCAACTGTTGTTGGCCCCCAAAGCGGAAGTGGGCGGGTCCTGGCCCCCTTAAGCCCCCTGCCTTGCCCAGGGTTGCCCTGGCAACTGTTGCTGGCCCCCAAAGCGGAAGTGGGCGGGTCCAGGCGCCCTTAAGCCGCCTGCCATGCCCAGGGTTGCCCTGGAAACTGTTGCTGGCCCCCAAAGCGGAAGTGGGCGGGTCCTGGCCCCCTAAAGCCGCCTGCCATGCCCAGGGTAGCCCTGGCAACTGTTGCTGGCCCCCAAAGCGGAAGTGGGCGGGTCCTGGCCCCCTTAAGCCCCCTGCCATGCCCAGGGTTGCCCTGGCAACTGTTGCTGGCCCCCAAAGCGGAAGTGGGCGCGTCCAGGCCCCCTTAAGCCCCCTGCCATGCCCAGGGTTGCCCTGGCAACTGTTGCTGGCCCCCAAAGCGGAAGTGGGCAGGTCCTGGCCCCCTTAAGCCGCCTGCCATGCCCAGGCTAGCCCTGGCAACTGTTGCTTGCCCCCAAAGCGGAAGTGGGCTGGTCCAGGCCCCCTTAAGCCCCCTGCCATGCCCAGGGTTGCCCTGGCAACTGTTGCTGGCCCCCAAAGCGGAAGTGGGCGGGTCCAGGCCCCCTTCAGCCCCCTGCCATGCCCAGGGTTGCCCTGGCAACTGTTGCTGGCCCCCAAAGCGGAAGTGGGCGGGTGCAGGCCCCCTTAAGCCCCCTGCCATGCCCAGGGTATACCTGGCAACTGTTGCTGGCCCCCGAAGCAGAAGTGGGCGGGTCCAGGCCCCCTTAAGCCCCCTGCCATGACCAGGGTAGCCCTGGCAACTGTTGCTGGCCCCCAAAGCGGAAGTGGGCGGGTCCTGGCCCCCTTAAGCCCCCTGCCTTGCCCATGGTTGCCCTGGCAACAGTTGCTGGCCCCCAAAGCGGAAGTGGGCGGGTCCAGGCCCCCTTAAGCCCCCTGCCATGCCCAGGGTAGACCTGGCAACTGTTGCTGGCCCCCAAAGCGGAAGTGCGCGGGTCCTGGCCCCCTTAAGCCCCCTGCCATGCCCAGGGTTGCCCTGGCAACTGTTGCTGGCCCCCAAAGCGGAAGTGGGCGGGTCCAGGCCCCCTTCAGCCCCCTGCCATGCCCAGGGTTGCCCTGGCAACTGTTGCTGGCCCCCAAAGCGGAAGTGGGCGGGTCCAGGCCCCCTTAAGCCCCCTGCCTTGCCCATGGTTGCCCTGGCAACTGTTGCTGGCCCCCAAAGCGGACGTGGGCGGGTCCAGGCGCTCTAGGTACACATCCAAAATGTATTACTGAGTTCAAAGAAGTGGATTCTGGTGCATGGTTTTGAAACCGCAGTCAGAAAAAAAATCGCATCCATATCAACATTTTTATAACCCCCGGGGCTGTCCTTTTTTTTTCAAAGAAAGAAAATTCTAAAAGTTCCGGTTTTTCTGCTTTAAACTCTAGGTACACATCCAAAATGTATTACTGAGTTGAAAGAAGTGGATTCTGGTGCATGGTTTTGAAACCGCAGTCAGAAAAAAAATCAAATCCATATCAACATTTTTATAACCCCCGTGGCTGTCGTTTTGGTCAAAAAATGAAAATTCTAAAAGTTCCTGTTTTTCTGCTTTAAACTCTAGGTACACATCCAAAATGTATTACTGAGTTGAAAGAAGTGGATTCTGGTGCATGGTTTTGAAACCGCAGTCAGAAAAAAAATCACATCCATATCAACATTTTTATAACCCCCGGGGCTGTCGTTTTGGTCAAAAAATGAAAATTTTAAAAGTTCCTGTTTTTCTGCTTTAAACTCTAGGTACACATCCAAAATGTATTACTGAGTTGAAAGAAGTGGATTATGGTGCATGGTTTTGAAACCGCAGTCAGAAAAAAAATCACATCCATATCAACATTTTTATAACCCCCGGGGCTGTCGTTTTGGTCCCCGCGAGGGGACGGTATTCTATGTCCCCTCGCGGGGCTCGCTACGCTCGCCACGCTTCGGGCTCGGTGGCTCGCTACGCTCGCCACAGGTTTATATCCAACTCCATGCCCACTTGGATAGTAGGGGTATGAAAAGGACCCCTTTTTCCCATTGAATTAAATGTTAAAATGGACTCAGTCCATTTTAACATTGATTCCTATGGAAAAATCGGTCATCGCATCGCATCGCATCCGATGGTCGCATGCGATGCGATGCGATGTGCCCGATCCGACCCGATTTAGAAATCGGGCGCCCGGATAACTCATAAGTACCGAAAATTCTAAAAGTTCCTGTTTTTCTGCTTTAAACTCTAGGTACACATCCAAAATGTATTACTGAGTTGAAAGAAGTGGATTCTGGTGCATGGTTTTGAAACTGCAGTCAGAAAAAAAATCGCTTCCATATCAACATTTTTATAACCCCTGGGGCTGTCCTTTTTTTTTTTCAAAAAATGAAAATTCTAAAAGTTCCGGTTTTTCTGCTTTAAACTCTAGGTACACATCCAAAATGTATTACTGAGTTGAAAGAAGTGGATTCTGGTGCATGGTTTTGAAACCGCAGTCAGAAAAAAAATCACATCCATATCAACATTTTTATAACCCCCGGGGCTGTCGTTTTGGTCAAAAAATGAAAATTCTAAAAGTTCCTGTTTTTCTGCTTTAAACTCTAGGTACACATCCAAAATGTATTACTGAGTTGAAAGAAGTGGATTCTGGTGCATGGTTTTGAAACCGCAGTCAGAAAAAAAATCACATCCATATCAACATTTTTATAACCCCCGGGGCTGTCGTTTTGGTAAAAAAATGAAAATTCTAAAAGTTCCGGGTTTTCTGCTTTAAACTCTAGGTACACATCCAAAATGTATTACTGAGTTGAAAGAAGTGGATTCTGGTGCATGGTTTTGAAACCGCAGTCAGAAAAAAAATCACATTCATATCAACGTTTTGGTCAAAAAATGAAAATTCTAAAATTTCCGGTTTTTCTGCTTTCAACTCTAGGTACACATCCAAAATGTATTACTGAGTTGAAAGAAGTGGATTCTGGTGCATGGTTTTGAAACCGCAGTCAAAAAAAAAATCACATCCATATCAACATTTTTATAACCCCCGGGGCTGTCGTTTTGGTCAAAAAATGAAAATTCTAAAAGTTCCTGTTTTTCTGCTTTAAACTCTAGGTACACATCCAAAATGTATTACTGAGTTGAAAGAAGTGGATTCTGGTGCATGGTTTTGAAACCGCAGTCAGAAAAAAAATCACATCCATATCAACATTTTTATAACCCCCGGGGCTGTCGTTTTGGTCAAAAAATGAAAATTCTAAAAGTTCCTGTTTTTCTGCTTTAAACTCTAGGTACACATCCAAAATGTATTACTGAGTTGAAAGAAGTGCATTCTGGCGCATGGTTTTGAAACCGCAGTCAGAAAAAAAATCGCATCCATATCAACATTTTTATAACCCCCGGGGCTGTCCTTTTTTTTTCAAAAAATGAAAATTCTAAAAGTTCCGGTTTTTCTTCTTTAAACTCTAGGTACACATCCAAAATGTATTAATGAGTTGAAAGAAGTGGATTCTGGTGCATGGTTTTGAAACCGCAGTCAGAAAAAAAATCACATCCATATCAACATTTTTATAACCCCCGGGGCTGTCGTTTTGGTCAAAAAATGAAAATTCGAAAAATTCCTGTTTTTCTGCTTTAAACTCTAGGTACACATCCAAAATGTATTACTGAGTTGAAAGAAGTGGATTCTGGTGCATGGTTTTGAAACCGCAGTCAGAAAAAAAATCACATCTATATCAACATTTTTATAACCCCTGGGGCTGTCGTTTTGGTCAAAAAATGAAAATTCTAAAAGTTCCTGTTTTTCTGCTTTAAACTCTAGGTACACATCCAAAATGTATTACTGAGTTGAAAGAAGTGGATTCTGGTGCATGGTTTTGAAACCGCAGTAAGAAAAAAAATCACATCCATATCAACATGTTTATAACCCCCGGGGCTGTCGTTTTGGTCAAAAAATGAAAATTCTAAAAGTTCCTGTTTTTCTGCTTTAAACTCTAGGTACACATCCAAAATGTATTACTGAGTTGAAAGAAGTGGATTCTGGTGCATGGTTTTGAAACCGCAGTCAGAAAAAAAATCACATCCATATCAACATTTTTATAACCCCCGGGGCTGTCGTTTTGGTCAAAAAATGAAAATTCTAAAAGTTCCGTTTTTTCTGCTTTAAACTCTAGGTACACATCCAAAATGTATTACTGAGTTGAAAGAAGTGGATTCTGGTGCATGGTTTTGAAACCGCAGTCAGAAAAAAAATCACATCCATATCAACATTTTTCTAACCCCTGGGGCTGTCCTTTTTTTTTTTCAAAAAATGAAAATTCTAAAAGTTCCGGTTTTTCTGCTTTAAACTCTAGGTACACATCCAAAATGTATTACTGAGTTGAAAGAAGTGGATTCTGGTGCATGGTTTTGAAACCGCAGTCAGAAAAAAAATCGCTTCCATATCAACATTTTTATAACCCCTGGGGCTGTCCTTTTTTTTTTCAAAAAATGAAAATTCTAAAAGTTCCGGTTTTTCTGCTTTAAACTCTAGGTACACATCCAAAATGTATTACTGAGTTGAAAGAAGTGGATTCTGGTGCATGGTTTTGAAACCGCAGTCAGAAAAAAAATCACATCCATATCAACATTTTTATAACCCCTGGGGCTGTCGTTTTGGTCAAAAAATGAAAATTCTAAAAGTTCCTGTTTTTCTGCTTTAAACTCTAGGTACACATCCAAAATGTATTACTGAGTTGAAAGAAGTGGATTCTGGTGCATGGTTTTGAAACCGCAGTAAGAAAAAAAATCACATCCATATCAACATGTTTATAACCCCCGGGGCTGTCGTTTTGGTCAAAAAATGAAAATTCTAAAAGTTCCTGTTTTTCTGCTTTAAACTCTAGGTACACATCCAAAAGAGGAATTTGGTACTCACCGGTAATTCCGTTTCTCCTAATCCGCAGGGGACACTGCCTTATACCATGGGGATTGGGATGTGGTCTGGAGGAGCCGGCACTTTAAGAAAATCTGTCCTGCTGGCTACTTCCCCTCCCATTCCCCATCAGACTCCAGTCTTACGGAAAAAACTGTGTCCGAGAGGAGAGGAGACCCGGAACCTCAGAGAGGAAAGCCAACAGTTAATATTACCAACAAAAAAACCATCACCAGTGAAATCACTCAGACACACTTTCTTACTGGTCCATGCAGTAAATTAGACATAACCAAAAATATGATAAGAAAAAAAGAAGAAGCGCTGGGAGGGCGCGCAGTGTCCCCTGCGGATTAGGAGAAACGGAATTACCGGTGAGTACCAAATTCCTCTTTTCTCCCACATCCAGCAGGGGACACTGCCTTATACCATGGGGATATTACCAAAGCTACCCCCACGGGTGGGTCAGCGCTACTCTCCCTGCAACACGGCCCTGCCAAAATTTGCCTCTGGCCGTGCAAAAGTGTCAAATTTGTAAAACCTGACAAAAGTATTTGACCCTGCCCAAGTAGCCGCCCGGCATACCTGGGATAAGGACACTCCTCTGGCTGCCGCCCAAGACGTCCCCACTGACCTAGTGGAGTGGGCTGACACTCCTGCCGGAGTTGGCTGAGAAGCAAAACAATAAGCCTCTCGAATAGCTAGGCATATCCAGCGAGCTAATGTCGCCTTAGACGCTGGAGATCCCCTTTTTGCTGCATCATAAAGGACAAACAAGGAATCAGTCCTCCTGACCGATTCTGTACGTCGCACGTAGCACCTTAATGCTCGGACGACATCCAAGGATGCCAATTCTCCTGAAAATGCTGGTACTACAATCGGCTCATTAATATGAAATGCCGAGACAACCTTCGGTAAAAAATCCTGTCGAGTTCTGAGCTCCGCTCTGTCTGGATGGAAAACTAGAAAAGGCGAACGACAAGATAAGGCGCCTAGATCTGAGACTCTACGCGCTGAAGCTAACGCCAGAAGCATCAGAGTCTTCCATGTCAGATATCGTAGATCCACCACTTCCAAAGGCTCAAATCTTTCTGACCGTAGGAAATCCAAAACTAAACCAAGGTCCCATGGTTCTGTGGGTGCAGAAAAAGGTGGTCTTAATCTAAGCACCCCCTTCAAGAACGTCTGCACTTCTGGAATCAGAGCCAACCTTCTATGAAAGAAGACTGATAGAGCTGACACTTGAACCTTTAAAGTGCTCAAACTCAAACCAGACGAAAATCCTGATTGCAAAAAACGTAGAAACCGAGGCAAAGAGAATACTGCCTTTGGAAGCTGCTGACCCTCGCACCACACAATGTATGCCTTCCAGATCCTATGATAATGGGCTGAAGTGACATCCTTCCTTGCTCTCACCATCGTAGGAATTACTGCGGACGGAATACCTCGCCTTCTCAGTAATTCGGACTCAACAGCCAGGCCGTTAAATGAAGCCGACGTAAGCCTGGGTAAATGCACGGCCCTTGAAGAAGCAAATCCTCTCTCAGCGGTAGTCTGTATGGATCGTCCACCAGTAGGCCTCGCAGGTCTGCGTACCACGATCTCATCGGCCAATCTGGAGCGATCAGAAGGACTATTGATGACTCTCTCTTGATCTTCTTGAGCAACCGAGGAAGAAGCGGGAAAGGCGGGAATGCATAGGCTAGCTTGAATTGCCACTGAACGGAGAATACGTCTGTCGCCACTGCCGCCGGGTCTCTGGACCGAGCAAAATACCGAGGCACCTTGTTGTTCCTTCTGGATGCCATCAGGTCGACCTGAGGCACCCCCCACCTGACCGTCAACTGGTGGAACACCTCTGGATTCAATTCCCATTCTCCGGGGTGAAGATCTTTCCGACTCAAATAATCCGCTTCCCAATTGTCCACCCCCGGGATGAACACAGCTGACAGGCTCAAGGCATGCCGCTCTGCCCACTGAAAAATTGGCCGAACCTCCTTCATTGCTGCACGACTCCTTGTGCCTCCTTGCCTGTTGAGGTAGGCCACTGCCGTGGCATTGTCGGATTGAACTTGGATCGCTCTTCCCTGAAGAAGCTGGGATGCATGAAACAATACCAACCGAATTGCCCTCAATTCGAGAATATTGATGTGAACCTGGGCTTCCTGCCAGGACCAACGACCCTGAAATGAATGACCCATGACCACCGCTCCCCAGCCTCTGGTGCTGGCATCGGTTGTCACCAATGTCCAATCCGTAGGACCGAATTGGCGACCCTCTGACAGATGGTCCCTGTCCAACCACCACAGCAAGGACAGCCTCGTACTGGGCTTCAGCCTTATCCGTTTTTTCATGTGGAGGTGAGACCCCGACCACTGGGAAAGGATATCCAACTGGAACTCCCTGGATCGGAACCTCCCGTATTGTAGGGCTTCGAACGAGGATACCATCTTCCCCAGAAGCTTGATGGCCAGATGAACTGTTAAGAATTTCTCTTCCAGTACCCGCTTCACCATTGTCTGCAGGGACAAGATCTTCTCCCGAGGAAGATAAATCCTCTGTTGGACCGTGTCCAATAACAGCCCTAGGAACACCAGGGTCTGTGTCGGATGCAACTGAGACTTCGGGAAATTTATTATCCACCCGTGCTGTATCAGAAAACGGTAAGTGAGTAAAGAATCTGACATCAACTTCTCCTTCGATGGAGCCTTGATCAGTAGATCGTCCAAATATGGTATGATCACAATCCCTTGCCGACGAAGCGCTGCCACCATGCAGGCCATTATCTTTGTGAAAATCCGAGGCGCAGACGACAGGCCGAATGGGAGAGCGCGAAACTGGAAATGAGTTTCCTGAATAGCGAACCGAAGAAACTGCTGATGATGTTCCCAAATGGGAATGTGGAGATAAGCATCTCTTATATCCAGGGACATCAAAAATTCCCCTGGCTCTAGACTTGCCACTACCGACCGCACTGATTCCATTTTGAATCTGCGGTACAAAATTAACTGATTTAAGCTCTTTAGGTTGAGAACTGGTCGAAACGTCCCATTTGTTTTGGGCACTAGAAATAGATTCGAATAAAATCCTAGCCCCCGTTGATCTGCTGGAACTGTCACAATTACCCTTGATTGTACCAGTTTTTCTACTGCCAGCTTGAGAGCTTCTCTCTTTTGCTCTCTTAACGGGAGACCTGTAGAAAAAAATTTTTTGGGAGGGAACGCTGTAAGCTCCAGTCCATAACCCTCTGAAATAACTTGGAGAATCCAAGGATCTATACAAACCTGCTGCCAAACTCCTACGAATGACAACAGCCTTGCACCCACCTGGGAACTCCCCAGATGGTCGGGCAACCCGTCATGCAACGGGCTTCTCAGGGGGCTTCTGCTCCTGACGGCGAGCTGAGGGCGCTGCAGGCAAAGACACGGCTGCTCCTCTGCCGCGTTTACCTCTGAAGGCAGAAAACCCTCTGCCTCTACCTCTGTTCGCCCCTGCACCTCGAAAGGCCCGAAAGGAAGGACCCCCATAAGGTCTCTTGGAAGCTGGTGCCTGAGTCGGCAAAAAAGTCGACTTCCCACCTGTGGCCTGGGAAATTAATTTGTCTAACTCAGGACCGAACAAAATTTCTCCATTAAATGGAAGAGCCTCCACTGCCTTTTTAATCTCTGCTTCCGCTTGCCAAGAACGGAGCCACAGAGAACGCCTGGCCAGCACCGAGGATGCAGAAATCTTGGCACCTAAGGTAGCTGAATCCGTGGCGGCCTCCACCAAATATCCAGCTGCATCCTGGATATACTCAGCCAAAGGTATCAGCTCCGATCTAGGCCTATCACCTTTCAGGCCCGCCGCCAATTGGGCTGCCCATTTCTCAACCGCCTTACTCACCCACGCTCCCGCCAAAGCGGGTCTTAGGAGAAAACCAGAGGCTGAGTAAATAGACTTCAGAGTAGACTCCAGTCTACGATCTGGAGCTTCCTTTAGCGCCACAGCCCCTGGAATAGGAAGGGTTGTGCGTTTTGACAGCCTGGACACAGATGTATCCGCCGGAGGCGGGGATTCCCATCTATTCCTAGAATCCTGTGCAAAGGGATACAAAATTTTAAACCTCCTGGAAACTTGGAACCTTTTATCTGGAGACTGCCAAGCCTCCAATAAAATTCTATCCAGTTCAGGAGATTCAGGAAAATAAACCTGACGTTTAGGAATCTTCCCAAAAATGGACACCGGAGCCGGGATCTCTGGATCAGAGACTTCCAAGGTCTCTTTTACTGTCATTATAAGAGCGTCCATGCCCTGAGGATCCTCCTCAATAAATTCCTCCACTGGAGCCTCAAAGTATTCTCCAGCAACTTCACCCTCTTCAGCCGAGGAATTATCCTCATCTGACTGAAATAAAACCTCAGCCCTCCTAATCCTAGGAGAGCCCTGAGAAACAGAGGGAAAAGATCTTGCTAAAGAATCTACTGACCTCAAAAGAGATGTCGCCCAGGGAGGCTCGGCTGATGATAGGGACTGTATCTGAGTATGCAGAACTTCTCTTTCTCTGCGAGACGCTGCCAGTTCTGCTGTTAGATTTGCCAGAACTGCAGTTAAGTCCGACGTCTGCTGATGCATACCTGCAGACTGCGGTGCATTATAACATGACTCACAAACAGACACACCTTCTAGATGCTGTTTAAACTGCACCTTGCATTTCTTACATGTATAACGCTTGAGAGAAGCCTTAGAAGCCCTCCTTTCAGCCATGATCATTCACAGTGCACACCCACAGTGAATCTATGCTGTGTCTGTCAGGGAACAGGTGAGAAGCTCCAGCAACCCTGCTTTTTCTTCCACCCCCCAGTCCAACTCCCCAGACCACAATACCTTTCTTGGGGATGGGAGAAGGACAAACGAATCATACAGCGCAGGTACCCTGCCACTGGGAGCTGCCGCTGCTGAGGAGACCAGACACCGCTTATCGACTGTATGCTACGCCGACCAGAAGGCAGACTCACTTCAGTGAACTGCCCTTCCGGCTTTAAGGCCTACCTGTTTCCAGCCAGCCGTCCGCCCTGTAAACCTCCCCTCCGGGAACAGTGCACACGGAACCAAGACGCCGGCCAGAACCTACACACGCTCAGGTAAGCGTGCCCCGCATATCAGTCATGCCGCTGCTCGCCCCCAATTAGTTGGAACAGGGCCCGGGTGCTGCCTATATCCCAGCAATGCCAGGACCACACCAAAAAATAAAACTCCTATAAGGGGTGTGTGGGATAGCCTATGGGACCGTAACGCAAGCCGCGTGCAGCTGCGGCGGTCCCCCGGGATTTCTTCAAAAGATAACTCCGGTGGCCGAGTCCAGGAGGTGCCCTGCAAGCAGCGCCGACCTGGCTCCCCCCTAAGGTACCGTAGACTATTGCTACAAAAATAAAAATAAAATAAAAAATCTTCGGTCTCCTGAGAGACGTGGCCGGGACTCCTCCGGACACTTTTTTCCAAAGACTGGAGTCTGATGGGGAATGGGAGGGGAAGTAGCCAGCAGGACAGATTTTCTTAAAGTGCCGGCTCCTCCAGACCACATCCCAATCCCCATGGTATAAGGCAGTGTCCCCTGCTGGATGTGGGAGAAAATGTATTACTGAGTTGAAAGAAGTGGATTCTGGTGCATGGTTTTGAAACCGCAGTCAGAAAAAAAATCACATCCATATCAACATTTTTATAACCCCCGGGGCTGTCGTTTTGGTCAAAAAATGAAAATTCTAAAAGTTCCGGTTTTTCTGCTTTAAACTCTAGGTACACATCCAAAATGTATTACTGAGTTGAAAGAAGTGGATTCTGGTGCATGGTTTTGAAACCGCAGTCAGAAAAAAAATCACATCCATATCAACATTTTTATAACCCCCGGGGCTGTCCTTTTTTTCAAAAAATGAAAATTCTAAAAGTTACGGTTTTTCTGCTTTAAACTCTAGGTACACATCCAAAATGTATTACTGAGTTGAAAGAAGTGGATTCTGGTGCATGGTTTTGAAACCGCAGTCAGAAAAAAAATCGCTTCCATATCAACATTTTTATAACCCCTGGGGCTGTCCTTTTTTTTAAAAAAAATGAAAATTCTAAAAGTTCCAGTTTTTCTGCTTTAAACTCTAGGTACACATCCAAAATGTATTACTGAGTTGAAAGAAGTGGATTCTGGTGCATGGTTTTGAAACCGCAGTCAGAAAAAAAATCGCTTCCATATCAACATTTTTATAACCCCTGGGGCTGTCCTTTTTTTTTCAAAAAATGAAAATTCTAAAAGTTCCGGTTTTTCTGCTTTAAACTCTAGGTACACATCCAAAATGTATTACTGAGTTGAAAGAAGTGGATTCTGGTGCATGGTTTTGAAACCGCAGTCAGAAAAAAAATCACATCCATATCAACATTTTTATAACCCCCGGGGCTGTCGTTTTGGTCAAAAAATGAAAATTCTAAAAGTTCCTGTTTTTCTGCTTTAAATTCTAGGTACACATCCAAAATGTATTACTGAGTTGAAAGAAGTGGATTCTGGTGCATGGTTTTGAAACCGCAGTCAGAAAAAAAATCACATCCATATCAACATTTTTATAACCCCCGGGGCTTTCGTTTTGGTCAAAAAATGAAAATTCTAAAAGTTCCGGTTTTTCTGCTTTAAACTCTAGGTACACATCCAAAATGTATTACTGAGTTGAAAGAAGTGGATTCTGGTGCATGGTTTTGAAACCGCAGTCAGAAAAAAAATCACATCTATATCAACATTTTTATAATCCCCGGGGCTGTCGTTTTGGTCAAAAAATGAAAATTCTAAAAGTTCCTGTTTTTCTGCTTTAAACTCTAGGTACACATCCAAAATGTATTACTGAGTTGAAAGAAGTGGATTCTGGTGCATGGTTTTGAAACCGCAGTCAGAAAAAAAATCGCATCCATATCAACATTTTTATAACCCCCGGGGCTGTCCTTTTTTTTCAAAAAATGAAAATTCTAAAAGTTCCGGTTTTTCTTCTTTAAACTCTAGGTACACATCCAAAATGTATTACTGAGTTGAAAGAAGTGGATTCTGGTGCATGGTTTTGAAACCGCAGTCAGAAAAAAAATCACATCCATATCAACATTTTTATAACCCCCGGGGCTGTCGTTTTGGTCAAAAAATGAAAATTCTAAAAGTTCCTGTTTTTCTGCTTTAAACTCTAGGTACACATCCAAAATGTATTACTGAGTTGAAAGAAGTGGATTCTGGTGCATGGTTTTGAAACCGCAGTCAGAAAAAAAATCACATCCATATCAACATTTTTATAACCCCCGGGGCTTTCGTTTTGGTCAAAAAATGAAAATTCTAAAAGTTCCGGTTTTTCTGCTTTAAACTCTAGGTACACATCCAAAATGTATTACTGAGTTGAAAGAAGTGGATTCTGGTGCATGGTTTTGAAACCGCAGTCAGAAAAAAAATCGCTTCCATATCAACATTTTTATAACCCCTGGGGCTGTCCTTTTTTTTAAAAAAAATGAAAATTCTAAAAGTTCCAGTTTTTCTGCTTTAAACTCTAGGTACACATCCAAAATGTATTACTGAGTTGAAAGAAGTGGATTCTGGTGCATGGTTTTGAAACCGCAGTCAGAAAAAAAATCGCTTCCATATCAACATTTTTATAACCCCTGGGGCTGTCCTTTTTTTTTCAAAAAATGAAAATTCTAAAAGTTCCGGTTTTTCTGCTTTAAACTCTAGGTACACATCCAAAATGTATTACTGAGTTGAAAGAAGTGGATTCTGGTGCATGGTTTTGAAACCGCAGTCAGAAAAAAAATCACATCCATATCAACATTTTTATAACCCCCGGGGCTGTCGTTTTGGTCAAAAAATGAAAATTCTAAAAGTTCCTGTTTTTCTGCTTTAAATTCTAGGTACACATCCAAAATGTATTACTGAGTTGAAAGAAGTGGATTCTGGTGCATGGTTTTGAAACCGCAGTCAGAAAAAAAATCACATCCATATCAACATTTTTTAACCCCCGGGGCTTTCGTTTTGGTCAAAAAATGAAAATTCTAAAAGTTCCGGTTTTTCTGCTTTAAACTCTAGGTACACATCCAAAATGTATTACTGAGTTGAAAGAAGTGGATTCTGGTGCATGGTTTTGAAACCGCAGTCAGAAAAAAAATCACATCTATATCAACATTTTTATAATCCCCGGGGCTGTCGTTTTGGTCAAAAAATGAAAATTCTAAAAGTTCCGGTTTTTCTTCTTTAAACTCTAGGTACACATCCAAAATGTATTACTGAGTTGAAAGAAGTGGATTCTGGTGCATGGTTTTGAAACCGCAGTCAGAAAAAAAATCACATCCATATCAACATTTTTATAACCCCCGGGGCTGTCGTTTTGGTCAAAAAATGAAAATTCTAAAAGTTCCTGTTTTTCTGCTTTAAACTCTAGGTACACATCCAAAATGTATTACTGAGTTGAAAGAAGTGGATTCTGGTGCATGGTTTTGAAACCGCAGTCAGAAAAAAAATCACATCCATATCAACATTTTTATAACCCCCGGGGCTTTCGTTTTGGTCAAAAAATGAAAATTCTAAAAGTTCCGGTTTTTCTGCTTTAAACTCTAGGTACACATCCAAAATGTATTACTGAGTTGAAAGAAGTGGATTCTGGTGCATGGTTTTGAAACCGCAGTCAGAAAAAAAATCACATCTATATCAACATTTTTATAATCCCCGGGGCTGTCGTTTTGGTCAAAAAATGAAAATTCTAAAAGTTCCTGTTTTTCTGCTTTAAACTCTAGGTACACATCCAAAATGTATTACTGAGTTGAAAGAAGTGGATTCTGGTGCATGGTTTTGAAACCGCAGTCAGAAAAAAAATCGCATCCATATCAACATTTTTATAACCCCCGGGGCTGTCCTTTTTTTTTCAAAAAATGAAAATTCTAAAAGTTCCGGTTTTTCTTCTTTAAACTCTAGGTACACATCCAAAATGTATTACTGAGTTGAAAGAAGTGGATTCTGGTGCATGGTTTTGAAACCGCAGTCAGAAAAAAAATCACATCCATATCAACATTTTTATAACCCCCGGGGCTGTCGTTTTGGTCAAAAAATGAAAATTCTAAAAGTTCCTGTTTTTCTGCTTTAAACTCTAGGTACACATCCAAAATGTATTACTGAGTTGAAAGAAGTGGATTCTGGTGCATGGTTTTGAAACCGCAGTCAGAAAAAAAATCACATCCATATCAACATTTTTATAACCCCCGGGGCTTTCGTTTTGGTCAAAAAATGAAAATTCTAAAAGTTCCGGTTTTTCTGCTTTAAACTCTAGGTACACATCCAAAATGTATTACTGAGTTGAAAGAAGTGGATTCTGGTGCATGGTTTTGAAACCGCAGTCAGAAAAAAAATCACATCTATATCAACATTTTTATAATCCCCGGGGCTGTCGTTTTGGTCAAAAAATGAAAATTCTAAAAGTTCCTGTTTTTCTGCTTTAAACTCTAGGTACACATCCAAAATGTATTACTGAGTTGAAAGAAGTGGATTCTGGTGCATGGTTTTGAAACCGCAGTCAGAAAAAAAATCGCATCCATATCAACATTTTTATAACCCCCGGGGCTGTCCTTTTTTTTCAAAAAATGAAAATTCTAAAAGTTCCGGTTTTTCTTCTTTAAACTCTAGGTACACATCCAAAATGTATTACTGAGTTGAAAGAAGTGGATTCTGGTGCATGGTTTTGAAACCGCAGTCAGAAAAAAATCACATCCATATCAACATTTTTATAACCCCCGGGGCTGTCGTTTTGGTCAAAAAATGAAAATTCGAAAAATTCCTGTTTTTCTGCTTTAAACTCTAGGTACACATCCAAAATGTATTACTGAGTTGAAAGAAGTGGATTCTGGTGCATGGTTTTGAAACCGCAGTCAGAAAAAAAATCGCATCCATATCAACATTTTTATAACCCCCGGGGCTGTCCTTTTTTTTCAAAAAATGAAAATTCTAAAAGTTCCGGTTTTTCTTCTTTAAACTCTAGGTACACATCCAAAATGTATTACTGAGTTGAAAGAAGTGGATTCTGGTGCATGGTTTTGAAACCGCAGTCAGAAAAAAAATCACATCCATATCAACATTTTTATAACCCCCGGGGCTGTCGTTTTGGTCAAAAAATCAAAATTCGAAAAATTCCTGTTTTTCTGCTTTAAACTCTAGGTACACATCCAAAATGTATTACTGAGTTGAAAGAAGTGGATTCTGGTGCATGGTTTTGAAACCGCAGTCAGAAAAAAAATCACATCCATATCAACATTTTTATAACCCCCGGGGCTGTCGTTTTGGTCAAAAAATGAAAATTCTAAAAGTTCCGTTTTTTCTGCTTTAAACTCTAGGTACACATCCAAAATGTATTACTGAGTTGAAAGAAGTGGATTCTGGTGCATGGTTTTGAAACCGCAGTCAGAAAAAAAATCACATCCATATCAACATTTTTATAACCCCCGGGGCTGTCGTTTTGGTCAAAAAATCAAAATTCGAAAAATTCCTGTTTTTCTGCTTTAAACTCTAGGTACACATCCAAAATGTATTACTGAGTTGAAAGAAGTGGATTCTGGTGCATGGTTTTGAAACCGCAGTCAAAAAAAAAATCACATCCATATCAACATTTTTATAACCCCCGGGGCTGTCGTTTTGGTCAAAAAATGAAAATTCTAAAAGTTCCGTTTTTTCTGCTTTAAACTCTAGGTACACATCCAAAATGTATTACTGAGTTGAAAGAAGTGGATTCTGGTGCATGGTTTTTGAAACCGCAGTCAGAAAAAAAATCACATCCATATCAACATTTTTATAACCCCTGGGGCTGTCGTTTTGGTCAAAAAATGAAAATTCTAAAAGTTCCTGTTTTTCTGCTTTAAACTCTAGGTACACATCCAAAATGTATTACTGAGTTGAAAGAAGTGGATTATGGTGCATGGTTTTGAAACCGCAGTCAGAAAAAAAGTCACATCCATATCAACATTTTTATAACCCCCGGGGCTGTCGTTTTGGTCAAAAAATGAAAATTCTAAAAGTTCCGGTTTTTCTGCTTTAAACTCTAGGTACACATCCAAAATGTATTACTGAGTTGAAAGAAGTGGATTCTGGTGCATGGTTTTGAAACCGCAGTCAGAAAAAAAATCGCTTCCATATCAACATTTTTATAACCCCTGGGGCTGTCCTTTTTTTTTTCAAAAAATGAAAATTCTAAAAGTTCCGGTTTTTCTGCTTTAAACTCTAGGTACACATCCAAAATGTATTACTGAGTTGAAAGAAGTGGATTCTGGTGCATGGTTTTGAAACCGCAGTCAGAAAAAAAATCACATCCATATCAACATTTTTATAACCCCCGGGGCTGTCGTTTTGGTCAAAAAATGAAAATTCCAAAAGTTCCTGTTTTTCTGCTTTAAATTCTAGGTACACATCCAAAATGTATTACTGAGTTTAAAGAAGTGGATTCTGGTGCATGGTTTTGAAACCGCAGTCAGAAAAAAAATCACATCCATATCAACATTTTTATAACCCCCGGGGCTTTCGTTTTGGTCAAAAAATGAAAATTCTAAAAGTTCCGGTTTTTCTGCTTTAAACTCTAGGTACACATCCAAAATGTATTACTGAGTTGAAAGAAGTGGATTCTGGTGCATGGTTTTGAAACCGCAGTCAGAAAAAAAATCACATCTATATCAACATTTTTATAATCCCCGGGGCTGTCGTTTTGGTCAAAAAATGAAAATTCTAAAAGTTCCTGTTTTTCTGCTTTAAACTCTAGGTACACATCCAAAATGTATTACTGAGTTGAAAGAAGTGGATTCTGGTGCATGGTTTTGAAACCGCAGTCAGAAAAAAAATCGCATCCATATCAACATTTTTATAACCCCCGGGGCTGTCCTTTTTTTTCAAAAAATGAAAATTCTAAAAGTTCCGGTTTTTCTTCTTTAAACTCTAGGTACACATCCAAAATGTATTACTGAGTTGAAAGAAGTGGATTCTGGTGCATGGTTTTGAAACCGCAGTCAGAAAAAAAATCACATCCATATCAACATTTTTATAACCCCCGGGGCTGTCGTTTTGGTCAAAAAATGAAAATTCTAAAAGTTCCTGTTTTTCTGCTTTAAACTCTAGGTACACATCCAAAATGTATTACTGAGTTGAAAGAAGTGGATTCTGGTGCATGGTTTTGAAACCGCAGTCAGAAAAAAAATCACATCCATATCAACATTTTTATAACCCCCGGGGCTTTCGTTTTGGTCAAAAAATGAAAATTCTAAAAGTTCCGGTTTTTCTGCTTTAAACTCTAGGTACACATCCAAAATGTAATACTGAGTTGAAAGAAGTGGATTCTGGTGCATGGTTTTGAAACCGCAGTCAGAAAAAAAATCACATCTATATCAACATTTTTATAATCCCCGGGGCTGTCGTTTTGGTCAAAAAATGAAAATTCTAAAAGTTCCTGTTTTTCTGCTTTAAACTCTAGGTACACATCCAAAATGTATTACTGAGTTGAAAGAAGTGGATTCTGGTGCATGGTTTTGAAACCGCAGTCAGAAAAAAAATCGCATCCATATCAACATTTTTATAACCCCCGGGGCTGTCCTTTTTTTTTCAAAAAATGAAAATTCTAAAAGTTCCGGTTTTTCTTCTTTAAACTCTAGGTACACATCCAAAATGTATTACTGAGTTGAAAGAAGTGGATTCTGGTGCATGGTTTTGAAACCGCAGTCAGAAAAAAAATCACATCCATATCAACATTTTTATAACCCCCGGGGCTGTCGTTTTGGTCAAAAAATGAAAATTCTAAAAGTTCCGGTTTTTCTGCTTTAAACTCTAGGTACACATCCAAAATGTATTACTGAGTTGAAAGAAGTGGATTATGGTGCATGGTTTTGAAACCGCAGTCAGAAAAAAAATCACATCCATATCAACATTTTTATAACCCCCGGGGCTGTCGTTTTGGTCAAAAAATGAAAATTCTAAAAGTTCCTGTTTTTTTGCTTTAAACTCTAGGTACACATCCAAAATGTATTACTGAGTTGAAAGAAGTGGATTCTGGTGCATGGTTTTGAAACCGCAGTCAGAAAAAAAATCACATCCATATCAACATTTTTATAACCCCCGGGGCTGTCGTTTTGGTCAAAAAATCAAAATTCGAAAAATTCCTGTTTTTCTGCTTTAAACTCTAGGTACACATCCAAAATGTATTACTGAGTTGAAAGAAGTGGATTCTGGTGCATGGTTTTGAAACCGCAGTCAGAAAAAAAATCACATCCATATCAACATTTTTATAACCCCCGGGGCTGTCGTTTTGGTCAAAAAATGAAAATTCTAAAAGTTCCGTTTTTTCTGCTTTAAACTCTAGGTACACATCCAAAATGTATTACTGAGTTGAAAGAAGTGGATTCTGGTGCATGGTTTTGAAACCGCAGTCAGAAAAAAAATCACATCCATATCAACATTTTTATAACCCCTGGGGCTGTCGTTTTGGTCAAAAAATGAAAATTCTAAAAGTTCCTGTTTTTCTGCTTTAAACTCTAGGTACACATCCAAAATGTATTACTGAGTTGAAAGAAGTGGATTCTGGTGCATGGTTTTGAAACCGCAGTAAGGAAAAAAAATCACATCCATATCAACATGTTTATAATCCCCGGGGCTGTCGTTTTGGTCAAAAAATGAAAATTCTAAAAGTTCCTGTTTTTCTGCTTTAAACTCTAGGTACACATCCAAAATGTATTACTGAGTTGAAAGAAGTGGATTCTGGAGCATGGTTTTGAAACCGCAGTCAGAAAAAAAATCACATCCATATCAACATTTTTATAACCCCCGGGGCTGTCGTTTTGGTCAAAAAATGAAAATTCTAAAAGTTCCGGTTTTTCTGCTTTAAACTCTAGGTACACATCCAAAATGTATTACTGAGTTGAAAGAAGTGGATTATGGTGCATGGTTTTGAAACCGCAGTCAGAAAAAAAATCACATCCATATCAACATTTTTATAACCCCCGGGGCTGTCGTTTTGGTCAAAAAATGAAAATTCTAAAAGTTCCTGTTTTTTTGCTTTAAACTCTAGGTACACATCCAAAATGTATTACTGAGTTGAAAGAAGTGGATTCTGGTGCATGGTTTTGAAACCGCAGTCAGAAAAAAAATCACATCCATATCAACATTTTTATAACCCCCGGGGCTGTCGTTTTGGTCAAAAAATCAAAATTCGAAAAATTCCTGTTTTTCTGCTTTAAACTCTAGGTACACATCCAAAATGTATTACTGAGTTGAAAGAAGTGGATTCTGGTGCATGGTTTTGAAACCGCAGTCAGAAAAAAAATCACATCCATATCAACATTTTTATAACCCCCGGGGCTGTCGTTTTGGTCAAAAAATGAAAATTCTAAAAGTTCCGTTTTTTCTGCTTTAAACTCTAGGTACACATCCAAAATGTATTACTGAGTTGAAAGAAGTGGATTCTGGTGCATGGTTTTGAAACCGCAGTCAGAAAAAAAATCACATCCATATCAACATTTTTATAACCCCTGGGGCTGTCGTTTTGGTCAAAAAATGAAAATTCTAAAAGTTCCTGTTTTTCTGCTTTAAACTCTAGGTACACATCCAAAATGTATTACTGAGTTGAAAGAAGTGGATTCTGGTGCATGGTTTTGAAACCGCAGTAAGGAAAAAAAATCACATCCATATCAACATGTTTATAATCCCCGGGGCTGTCGTTTTGGTCAAAAAATGAAAATTCTAAAAGTTCCTGTTTTTCTGCTTTAAACTCTAGGTACACATCCAAAATGTATTACTGAGTTGAAAGAAGTGGATTCTGGAGCATGGTTTTGAAACCGCAGTCAGAAAAAAAATCACATCCATATCAACATTTTTATAACCCCCGGGGCTGTCGTTTTGGTCAAAAAAATCGCTTCCATATCAACATTTTTATAACCCCTGGGGCTGTCCTTTTTTTTCAAAAAATGAAAATTCTAAAAGTTCCGGTTTTTCTGCTTTAAACTCTAGGTACACATCCAAAATGTATTACTGAGTTGAAAGAAGTGGATTCTGGTGCATGGTTTTGAAACCGCAGTCAGAAAAAAAATCACATCCATATCAACATTTTTATAACCCCCGGGGCTGTCGTTTTGATCAAAAAATGAAAATTCTAAAAGTTCCTGTTTTTCTGCTTTAAACTCTAGGTACACATCCAAAATGTATTACTGAGTTGAAAGAAGTGGATTCTGGTGCATGGTTTTGAAACCGCAGTCAGAAAAAAAAATCACATCCATATCAACATTTTTATAACCCCCGGGGCCGTCGTTTTGGTCAAAAAATGAAAATTCTAAAAGTTCCGGTTTTTCTGCTTTAAACTCTAGATACACATCCAAAATGTATTACTGAGTTGAAAGAAGTGGATTCTGGTGCATGGTTTTGAAACCGCAGTCAGAAAAAAATCACATCTATATCAACATTTTTATAACCCCCGGGGCTGTCGTTTTGGTCAAAAAATGAAAATTCTAAAAGTTCCTGTTTTTTTGCTTTAAACTCTAGGTACACATCCAAAATGTATTACTGAGTTGAAAGAAGTGGATTCTGGTGCATGGTTTTGAAACCGCAGTCAGAAAAAAAATCGCTTCCATATCAACATTTTTATAACCCCTGGGGCTGTCCTTTTTTTTTTCAAAAAATGAAAATTCTAAAAGTTCCGGTTTTTCTGCTTTAAACTCTAGGTACACATCCAAAATGTATTACTGAGTTGAAAGAAGTGGATTCTGGTGCATGGTTTTGAAACCGCAGTCAGAAAAAAATCACATCTATATCAACATTTTTATAACCCCCGGGGCTGTCGTTTTGGTCAAAAAATGAAAATTCTAAAAGTTCCTGTTTTTTTGCTTTAAACTCTAGGTACACATCCAAAATGTATTACTGAGTTGAAAGAAGTGGATTCTGGTGCATGGTTTTGAAACCGCAGTCAGAAAAAAAATCGCTTCCATATCAACATTTTTATAACCCCTGGGGCTGTCCTTTTTTTTTCAAAAAATGAAAATTCTAAAAGTTCCGGTTTTTCTGCTTTAAACTCTAGGTACACATCCAAAATGTATTACTGAGTTGAAAGAAGTGGATTCTGGTGCATGGTTTTGAAACCGCAGTCAGAAAAAAAATCACATCCATATCAACATTTTTATAACCCCCGGGGCTGTCGTTTTGATCAAAAAATGAAAATTCTAAAAGTTCCTGTTTTTCTGCTTTAAACTCTAGGTACACATCCAAAATGTATTACTGAGTTGAAAGAAGTGGATTCTGGTGCATGGTTTTGAAACCGCAGTCAGAAAAAAAAATCACATCCATATCAACATTTTTATAACCCCGGGGCTGTCGTTTTGGTCAAAAAATGAAAATTCTAAAAGTTCCGGTTTTTCTGCTTTAAACTCTAGGTACACATCCAAAATGTATTACTGAGTTGAAAGAAGTGGATTCTGGTGCATGGTTTTGAAACCGCAGTAAGGAAAAAATCACATCTATATCAACATTTTTATAACCCCCGGGGCTGTCGTTTTGGTCAAAAAATGAAAATTCTAAAAGTTCCTGTTTTTTTGCTTTAAACTCTAGGTACACATCCAAAATGTATTACTGAGTTGAAAGAAGTGGATTCTGGTGCATGGTTTTGAAACCGCAGTCAGAAAAAAAATCGCTTCCATATCAACATTTTTATAACCCCTGGGGCTGTCCTTTTTTTTTTCAAAAAATGAAAATTCTAAAAGTTCCGGTTTTTCTGCTTTAAACTCTAGGTACACATCCAAAATGTATTACTGAGTTGAAAGAAGTGGATTCTGGTGCATGGTTTTGAAACCGCAGTCAGAAAAAAAATCACATCCATATCAACATTTTTATAACCCCTGGGGCTGTCGTTTTGGTCAAAAAATGAAAATTCTAAAAGTTCCTGTTTTTCTGCTTTAAACTCTAGGTACACATCCAAAATGTATTACTGAGTTGAAAGAAGTGGATTCTGGTGCATGGTTTTGAAACCGCAGTAAGGAAAAAAAATCACATCCATATCAACATGTTTATAATCCCCGGGGCTGTCGTTTTGGTCAAAAAATGAAAATTCTAAAAGTTCCTGTTTTTCTGCTTTAAACTCTAGGTACACATCCAAAATGTATTACTGAGTTGAAAGAAGTGGATTCTGGAGCATGGTTTTGAAACCGCAGTCAGAAAAAAAATCACATCCATATCAACATTTTTATAACCCCCGGGGCTGTCGTTTTGGTCAAAAAAATCGCTTCCATATCAACATTTTTATAACCCCTGGGGCTGTCCTTTT
Source organism: Crinia signifera (assembly GCF_055691185.1). NCBI lineage: Eukaryota > Metazoa > Chordata > Amphibia > Anura > Myobatrachidae > Crinia > Crinia signifera. The sequence goes on along the minus strand of NC_139224.1, from coordinate 135,559,657 downwards.
TTTTCAAAAAATGAAAATTCTAAAAGTTCCGGTTTTTCTGCTTTAAACTCTAGGTACACATCCAAAATGTATTACTGAGTTGAAAGAAGTGGATTCTGGTGCATGGTTTTGAAACCGCAGTCAGAAAAAAAATCACATCCATATCAACATTTTTATAACCCCCGGGGCTGTCGTTTTGATCAAAAAATGAAAATTCTAAAAGTTCCTGTTTTTCTGCTTTAAACTCTAGGTACACATCCAAAATGTATTACTGAGTTGAAAGAAGTGGATTCTGGTGCATGGTTTTGAAACCGCAGTCAGAAAAAAAAATCACATCCATATCAACATTTTTATAACCCCCGGGGCCGTCGTTTTGGTCAAAAAATGAAAATTCTAAAAGTTCCGGTTTTTCTGCTTTAAACTCTAGATACACATCCAAAATGTATTACTGAGTTGAAAGAAGTGGATTCTGGTGCATGGTTTTGAAACCGCAGTCAGAAAAAAATCACATCTATATCAACATTTTTATAACCCCCGGGGCTGTCGTTTTGGTCAAAAAATGAAAATTCTAAAAGTTCCTGTTTTTTTGCTTTAAACTCTAGGTACACATCCAAAATGTATTACTGAGTTGAAAGAAGTGGATTCTGGTGCATGGTTTTGAAACCGCAGTCAGAAAAAAAATCGCTTCCATATCAACATTTTTATAACCCCTGGGGCTGTCCTTTTTTTTTTCAAAAAATGAAAATTCTAAAAGTTCCGGTTTTTCTGCTTTAAACTCTAGGTACACATCCAAAATGTATTACTGAGTTGAAAGAAGTGGATTCTGGTGCATGGTTTTGAAACCGCAGTCAGAAAAAAATCACATCTATATCAACATTTTTATAACCCCCGGGGCTGTCGTTTTGGTCAAAAAATGAAAATTCTAAAAGTTCCTGTTTTTTTGCTTTAAACTCTAGGTACACATCCAAAATGTATTACTGAGTTGAAAGAAGTGGATTCTGGTGCATGGTTTTGAAACCGCAGTCAGAAAAAAAATCGCTTCCATATCAACATTTTTATAACCCCTGGGGCTGTCCTTTTTTTTCAAAAAATGAAAATTCTAAAAGTTCCGGTTTTTCTGCTTTAAACTCTAGGTACACATCCAAAATGTATTACTGAGTTGAAAGAAGTGGATTCTGGTGCATGGTTTTGAAACCGCAGTCAGAAAAAAAATCACATCCATATCAACATTTTTATAACCCCCGGGGCTGTCGTTTTGATCAAAAAATGAAAATTCTAAAAGTTCCTGTTTTTCTGCTTTAAACTCTAGGTACACATCCAAAATGTATTACTGAGTTGAAAGAAGTGGATTCTGGTGCATGGTTTTGAAACCGCAGTCAGAAAAAAAAATCACATCCATATCAACATTTTTATAACCCCGGGGCTGTCGTTTTGGTCAAAAAATGAAAATTCTAAAAGTTCCGGTTTTTCTGCTTTAAACTCTAGATACACATCCAAAATGTATTACTGAGTTGAAAGAAGTGGATTCTGGTGCATGGTTTTGAAACCGCAGTCAGAAAAAAATCACATCTATATCAACATTTTTATAACCCCCGGGGCTGTCGTTTTGGTCAAAAAATGAAAATTCTAAAAGTTCCTGTTTTTCTGCTTTAAACTCTAGGTACACATCCAAAATGTATTACTGAGTTGAAAGAAGTGGATTCTGGTGCATGGTTTTGAAACCGCAGTCAGAAAAAAAATCGCATCCATATCAACATTTTTATAACCCCCGGGGCTGTCCTTTTTTTTTTCAAAAAATGAAAATTCTAAAAGTTCCGGTTTTTCTGCTTTAAACTCTAGGTACACATCCAAAATGTAATACTGAGTTGAAAGAAGTGGATTCTGGTGCATGGTTTTGAAACCGCAGTCAGAAAAAAAATCACATCTATATCAACATTTTTATAATCCCCGGGGCTGTCGTTTTGGTCAAAAAATGAAAATTCTAAAAGTTCCTGTTTTTCTGCTTTAAACTCTAGGTACACATCCAAAATGTATTACTGAGTTGAAAGAAGTGGATTCTGGTGCATGGTTTTGAAACCGCAGTCAGAAAAAAAATCGCATCCATATCAACATTTTTATAACCCCCGGGGCTGTCCTTTTTTTTTCAAAAAATGAAAATTCTAAAAGTTCCGGTTTTTCTTCTTTAAACTCTAGGTACACATCCAAAATGTATTACTGAGTTGAAAGAAGTGGATTCTGGTGCATGGTTTTGAAACCGCAGTCAGAAAAAAAATCACATCCATATCAACATTTTTATAACCCCCGGGGCTGTCGTTTTGGTCAAAAAATGAAAATTCTAAAAGTTCCGGTTTTTCTGCTTTAAACTCTAGGTACACATCCAAAATGTATTACTGAGTTGAAAGAAGTGGATTATGGTGCATGGTTTTGAAACCGCAGTCAGAAAAAAAATCACATCCATATCAACATTTTTATAACCCCCGGGGCTGTCGTTTTGGTCAAAAAATGAAAATTCTAAAAGTTCCTGTTTTTTTGCTTTAAACTCTAGGTACACATCCAAAATGTATTACTGAGTTGAAAGAAGTGGATTCTGGTGCATGGTTTTGAAACCGCAGTCAGAAAAAAAATCACATCCATATCAACATTTTTATAACCCCCGGGGCTGTCGTTTTGGTCAAAAAATCAAAATTCGAAAAATTCCTGTTTTTCTGCTTTAAACTCTAGGTACACATCCAAAATGTATTACTGAGTTGAAAGAAGTGGATTCTGGTGCATGGTTTTGAAACCGCAGTCAGAAAAAAAATCACATCCATATCAACATTTTTATAACCCCCGGGGCTGTCGTTTTGGTCAAAAAATGAAAATTCTAAAAGTTCCGTTTTTTCTGCTTTAAACTCTAGGTACACATCCAAAATGTATTACTGAGTTGAAAGAAGTGGATTCTGGTGCATGGTTTTGAAACCGCAGTCAGAAAAAAAATCACATCCATATCAACATTTTTATAACCCCTGGGGCTGTCGTTTTGGTCAAAAAATGAAAATTCTAAAAGTTCCTGTTTTTCTGCTTTAAACTCTAGGTACACATCCAAAATGTATTACTGAGTTGAAAGAAGTGGATTCTGGTGCATGGTTTTGAAACCGCAGTAAGGAAAAAAAATCACATCCATATCAACATGTTTATAACCCCCGGGGCTGTCGTTTTGGTCAAAAAATGAAAATTCTAAAAGTTCCTGTTTTTCTGCTTTAAACTCTAGGTACACATCCAAAATGTATTACTGAGTTGAAAGAAGTGGATTCTGGAGCATGGTTTTGAAACCGCAGTCAGAAAAAAAATCACATCCATATCAACATTTTTATAACCCCCGGGGCTGTCGTTTTGGTCAAAAAATGAAAATTCTAAAAGTTCCGGTTTTTCTGCTTTAAACTCTAGGTACACATCCAAAATGTATTACTGAGTTGAAAGAAGTGGATTATGGTGCATGGTTTTGAAACCGCAGTCAGAAAAAAAATCACATCCATATCAACATTTTTATAACCCCCGGGGCTGTCGTTTTGGTCAAAAAATGAAAATTCTAAAAGTTCCTGTTTTTTTGCTTTAAACTCTAGGTACACATCCAAAATGTATTACTGAGTTGAAAGAAGTGGATTCTGGTGCATGGTTTTGAAACCGCAGTCAGAAAAAAAATCGCTTCCATATCAACATTTTTATAACCCCTGGGGCTGTCCTTTTTTTTCAAAAAATGAAAATTCTAAAAGTTCCGGTTTTTCTGCTTTAAACTCTAGGTACACATCCAAAATGTATTACTGAGTTGAAAGAAGTGGATTCTGGTGCATGGTTTTGAAACCGCAGTCAGAAAAAAAATCACATCCATATCAACATTTTTATAACCCCCGGGGCTGTCGTTTTGATCAAAAAATGAAAATTCTAAAAGTTCCTGTTTTTCTGCTTTAAACTCTAGGTACACATCCAAAATGTATTACTGAGTTGAAAGAAGTGGATTCTGGTGCATGGTTTTGAAACCGCAGTCAGAAAAAAAAATCACATCCATATCAACATTTTTATAACCCCCGGGGCCGTCGTTTTGGTCAAAAAATGAAAATTCTAAAAGTTCCGGTTTTTCTGCTTTAAACTCTAGATACACATCCAAAATGTATTACTGAGTTGAAAGAAGTGGATTCTGGTGCATGGTTTTGAAACCGCAGTCAGAAAAAAATCACATCTATATCAACATTTTTATAACCCCCGGGGCTGTCGTTTTGGTCAAAAAATGAAAATTCTAAAAGTTCCTGTTTTTTTGCTTTAAACTCTAGGTACACATCCAAAATGTATTACTGAGTTGAAAGAAGTGGATTCTGGTGCATGGTTTTGAAACCGCAGTCAGAAAAAAAATCGCTTCCATATCAACATTTTTATAACCCCTGGGGCTGTCCTTTTTTTTTTCAAAAAATGAAAATTCTAAAAGTTCCGGTTTTTCTGCTTTAAACTCTAGGTACACATCCAAAATGTATTACTGAGTTGAAAGAAGTGGATTCTGGTGCATGGTTTTGAAACCGCAGTCAGAAAAAAATCACATCTATATCAACATTTTTATAACCCCCGGGGCTGTCGTTTTGGTCAAAAAATGAAAATTCTAAAAGTTCCTGTTTTTTTGCTTTAAACTCTAGGTACACATCCAAAATGTATTACTGAGTTGAAAGAAGTGGATTCTGGTGCATGGTTTTGAAACCGCAGTCAGAAAAAAAATCGCTTCCATATCAACATTTTTATAACCCCTGGGGCTGTCCTTTTTTTTCAAAAAATGAAAATTCTAAAAGTTCCGGTTTTTCTGCTTTAAACTCTAGGTACACATCCAAAATGTATTACTGAGTTGAAAGAAGTGGATTCTGGTGCATGGTTTTGAAACCGCAGTCAGAAAAAAAATCACATCCATATCAACATTTTTATAACCCCCGGGGCTGTCGTTTTGATCAAAAAATGAAAATTCTAAAAGTTCCTGTTTTTCTGCTTTAAACTCTAGGTACACATCCAAAATGTATTACTGAGTTGAAAGAAGTGGATTCTGGTGCATGGTTTTGAAACCACAGTCAGAAAAAAAAATCACATCCATATCAACATTTTTATAACCCCGGGGCTGTCGTTTTGGTCAAAAAATGAAAATTCTAAAAGTTCCGGTTTTTCTGCTTTAAACTCTAGATACACATCCAAAATGTATTACTGAGTTGAAAGAAGTGGATTCTGGTGCATGGTTTTGAAACCGCAGTCAGAAAAAAATCACATCTATATCAACATTTTTATAACCCCCGGGGCTGTCGTTTTGGTCAAAAAATGAAAATTCTAAAAGTTCCTGTTTTTCTGCTTTAAACTCTAGGTACACATCCAAAATGTATTACTGAGTTGAAAGAAGTGGATTCTGGTGCATGGTTTTGAAACCGCAGTCAGAAAAAAAATCGCATCCATATCAACATTTTTATAACCCCCGGGGCTGTCCTTTTTTTTTTCAAAAAATGAAAATTCTAAAAGTTCCGGTTTTTCTTCTTTAAACTCTAGGTACACATCCAAAATGTATTACTGAGTTGAAAGAAGTGGATTCTGGTGCATGGTTTTGAAACCGCAGTCAGAAAAAAATCACATCCATATCATCATTTTTATAACCCCCGGGGCTGTCGTTTTTGTCAAAAAATGGAAATTCTAAAAGTTCCTGTTTTTCTGCTTTAAACTCTAGGTACACATCCAAAATGTATTACTGAGTTGAAAGAAGTTGATTGTGGTGCATGGTTTTGAAACCGCAGTCAGAAAAAAAATCACATCCATATCAACATTTTTATAACCCCCGGTCCTGTCGTTTTGGTCAAAAAATAAAAATTCTAAAAGTTCCGGTTTTTCTTCTTTAAACTCTAGGTACACATCCAAAATGTATTACTGAGTTGAAAGAAGTGGATTCTGGTGCATGGTTTTGAAACCGCAGTCAGAAAAAAATCACATCCATATCAACATTTTTATAACCCCCGGGGCTGTCGTTTTGGTCAAAAAATGGAAATTCTAAAAGTTCCTGTTTTTCTGTTTTAAACTCTAGGTACACATCCAAAATGTATTACTGAGTTGAAAGAAGTTGATTGTGGTGCATGGTTTTGAAACCGCAGTCAGAAAAAAAATCACATCCATATCAACATTTTTATAAGCCATGGACCTGTCGTTTTGGTCAAAAAATGAAAATTCTAAAAGTTCCTTTTTTTCTGCTTTAAACTCTAGGTACACATCCAAAATGTATTACTGAATTGAAAGAAGTTGATTGTGGTGCATGGTTTTGAAACCGCAGTCAGAAAAAAAATCACATCCATATCAACATTTTTATTACCCCCGGTCCTGTCGTTTTGGTCAAAAAATGAAAATTCTAAAAGTTCCGGTTTTTCTGCTTTAAACTCTAGATACACATCCAAAATGTATTACTGAGTTGAAAGAAGTGGATTCTGGTGCATGGTTTTGAAACCGCAGTCAGAAAAAAATCACATCTATATCAACATTTTTATAACCCCCGGGGCTGTCGTTTTGGTCAAAAAATGAAAATTCTAAAAGTTCCTGTTTTTCTGCTTTAAACTCTAGGTACACATCCAAAATGTATTACTGAGTTGAAAGAAGTGGATTCTGGTGCATGGTTTTGAAACCGCAGTCAGAAAAAAAATCGCATCTATATCAACATTTTTATAACCCCCGGGGCTGTCCTTTTTTTTTCAAAAAATGAAAATTCTAAAAGTTCCGGTTTTTCTTCTTTAAACTCTAGGTACACATCCAAAATGTATTACTGAGTTGAAAGAAGTGGATTCTGGTGCATGGTTTTGAAACCGCAGTCAGAAAAAAATCACATCCATATCAACATTTTTATAACCCCCGGGGCTGTCGTTTTTGTCAAAAAATGGAAATTCTAAAAGTTCCTGTTTTTCTGCTTTAAACTCTAGGTACACATCCAAAATGTATTACTGAGTTGAAAGAAGTTGATTGTGGTGCATGGTTTTGAAACCACAGTCAGAAAAAAAATCACATCCATATCAACATTTTTATAACCCCCGGTCCTGTCGTTTTGGTCAAAAAATAAAAATTCTAAAAGTTCCGGTTTTTCTTCTTTAAACTCTAGGTACACATCCAAAATGTATTACTGAGTTGAAAGAAGTGGATTCTGGTGCATGGTTTTGAAACCGCAGTCAGAAAAAAATCACATCCATATCAACATTTTTATAACCCCCGGGGCTGTCGTTTTGGTCAAAAAATGGAAATTCTAAAAGTTCCTGTTTTTCTGCTTTAAACTCTAGGTACACATCCAAAATGTATTACTGAGTTGAAAGAAGTTGATTGTGGTGCATGGTTTTGAAACCGCAGTCAGAAAAAAAATCACATCCATATCAACATTTTTATAAGCCATGGACCTGTCGTTTTGGTCAAAAAATGAAAATTCTAAAAGTTCCTTTTTTTCTGCTTTAAACTCTAGGTACACATCCAAAATGTATTACTGAATTGAAAGAAGTTGATTGTGGTGCATGGTTTTGAAACCGCAGTCAGAAAAAAAATCACATCCATATCAACATTTTTATTACCCCCGGTCCTGTCGTTTTGGTCAAAAAATGAAAATTCTAAAAGTTACTTTTTTTCTGCTTTAAACTCTAGGTACACATCCAAAATGTATTACTGAGTTGAAAGAAGTTGATTGTGGTGCCTGGTTTTGAAACCGCAGTCAGAAAAAAAATCACATCCATATCAACATTTTTATAACCCCCGGTCCTGTCGTTTTGGTCAAAAAATAAAAATTCTAAAAGTTCCTTTTTTTCCGCTTTAAACTCTAGGTACACATCCAAAATGTATTACTGAGTTGAAAGAAGTTGATTGTGGTGCATGGTTTTGAAACTGCAGTCAGAAAAAAAATCACATCCATATCAACATTTTATAACCCCCGGTCCTGTCGTTTTGGTCAAAAAATGAAAATTCTAAAAGTTCCTTTTTTTCTGCTTTAAACTCTAGGTACACATCCAAAATGTATTACTGAGTTGAAAGAAGTTGATTGTGGTGCATGGTTTTGAAACCGCAGTCAGAAAAAAAATCACATCCATATCAACATTTTTATTACCCCCGGTCCTGTCGTTTTGGTCAAAAAATGAAATTTCTAAAAGTTACTTTTTTTCTGCTTTAAACTCTAGGTACACATCCAAAATGTATTACTGAGTTGAAAGAAGTTGATTGTGGTGCATGGTTTTGAAACCGCAGTCAGAAAAAAAATCACATCCATATCAACATTTTTATAACCCCCGGTCCTGTCGTTTTGGTCAAAAAATAAAAATTCTAAAAGTTCCTTTTTTTCCGCTTTAAACTCTAGGTACACATCCAAAATGTATTACTGAGTTGAAAGAAGTTGATTGTGGTGCATTGTTTTGAAACCGCAGTCAGAAAAAAAATCACATCCATATCAACATTTTTATAACCCCCGGGGCTGTCGTTTAGGTCAAAAAATGAAAATTCTAAAAGTTACTGTTTTTCTGCTTTAAACTCTAGGTACACATCCAAAATGTATTACTGAGTTGAAAGAAGTGGATTCTGGTGCATGGTTTTGAAACCGCAGTCAGAAAAAAAATCACATCCATATCAACATTTTTATAACCCCCGGGGCTGTCGTTTTGGTCAAAAAATGAATATTCTAAAAGTTCCTGTTTTTCTGCTTTAAACTCTAGGTACACATCCAAAATGTATTACTGAGTTGAAAGAAGTGGATTCTGGTGCATGGTTTTGAAACCGCAGTCAGAAAAAAATCACATCCATATCAACATTTTTATAACCCCCGGGGCTGTCGTTTTGGTCAAAAAATGAAAATTCTAAAAGTTCCTGTTTTTCTGCTTTAAACTCTAGGTACACATCCAAAATGTATTACTGAGTTGAAAGAAGTGGATTCTGGTGCATGGTTTTGAAACCGCAGTCAGAAAAAAATCACATCCATATCAACATTTTTATAACCCCCGGGGCTGTCGTTTTGGTCAAAAAATGAAAATTCGAAAAGTTCCTGTTTTTCTGCTTTAAACTCTAGGTTCACATCCAAAATGTATTACTGAGTTGAAAGAAGTTGATTGTGGTGCATGGTTTTGAAACCGCAGTCAGAAAAAAAATCACATCCATATCAACATTTTTATAAGCCATGGACCTGTCGTTTTGGTCAAAAAATGAAAATTCTAAAAGTTCCTTTTTTTCTGCTTTAAACTCTAGGTACACATCCAAAATGTATTACTGAGTTGAAAGAAGTTGATTGTGGTGCATGGTTTTGAAACCGCAGTCAGAAAAAAAATCACATCCATATCAACATTTTTATAACCCCCGGTCCTGTCGTTTTGGTCAAAAAGTAAAAATTCTAAAAGTTCCTTTTTTCTGCTTTAAACTCTAGGTACACATCCAAAATGTATTACTGAGTTGAAAGAAGTTGATTGTGGTGCATGGTTTTGAAACCGCAGTCAGAAAAAAAATCACATCCATATCAACATCTTTATAACCCCCGGTCCTGTCATTTTGGTCAAAAAATGAAAATTCTAAAAGTTCCTTTTTTTCTGCTTTAAACTCCAGGTACACATCCAAAATGTATTACTGAGTTGAAAGAAGTTGATTGTGGTGCATGGTTTTGAAACCGCAGTCAGAAAAAAAATCACATCCATATCAACATTTTATAACCCCCGGTCCTGTCGTTTTGGTCAAAAAATGAAAATTCTAAAAGTTCCCTTTTTTCTGCTTTAAACTCTAGGTACACATCCAAAATGTATTACTGAGTTGAAAGAAGTTGATTGTGGTGCATGGTTTTGAAACCGCAGTCAGAAAAAAAATCACATCCATATCAACATCTTTATAACCCCCGGTCCTGTCATTTTGGTCAAAAAATGAAAATTCTAAAAGTTCCTTTTTTTCTGCTTTAAACTCCAGGTACACATCCAAAATGTATTACTGAGTTGAAAGAAGTGGATTCTGGTGCATGGTTTTGAAACCGCAGTCAGAAAAAAAATCACATCCATATCAACATTTTTATAAGCCATGGACCTGTCGTTTTGGTCAAAAAATGAAAATTCTAAAAGTTCCTTTTTTTCTGCTTTAAACTCTAGGTACACATCCAAAATGTATTACTGAATTGAAAGAAGTTGATTGTGGTGCATGGTTTTGAAACCGCAGTCAGAAAAAAAATCACATCCATATCAACATTTTTATTACCCCCGGTCCTGTCGTTTTGGTCAAAAAATGAAAATTCTAAAAGTTACTTTTTTTCTGCTTTAAACTCTAGGTACACATCCAAAATGTATTACTGAGTTGAAAGAAGTTGATTGTGGTGCATGGTTTTGAAACCGCAGTCAGAAAAAAAATCACATCCATATCAACATTTTTATAACCCCCGGTCCTGTCGTTTTGGTCAAAAAATGAAAATTCTAAAAGTTCCTTTTTTTCTGCTTTAAACTCTAGGTACACATCCAAAATGTATTACTGAGTTGAAAGAAGTTGATTGTGGTGCATGGTTTTGAAACCGCAGTCAGAAAAAAAATCACATCCATATCAACATTTTTATTACCCCCGGTCCTGTCGTTTTGGTCAAAAAATGAAAATTCTAAAAGTTCCTTTTTTTCTGCTTTAAACTCTAGGTACACATCCAAAATGTATTACTGAGTTGAAAGAAGTTGATTGTGGTGCATGGTTTTGAAACCGCAGTCAGAAAAAAAATCACATCCATATCAACATTTTTATAACCCCCGGTCCTGTCGTTTTGGTCAAAAAATAAAAATTCTAAAAGTTCCTTTTTTCCGCTTTAAACTCTAGGTACACATCCAAAATGTATTACTGAGTTGAAAGAGGTTGATTGTGGTGCATGGTTTTGAAACTGCAGTCAGAAAAAAAATCACATCGATATCACCCTTTTTATAACCCCCGGTCCTGTCGTTTTGGTCAAAAAATGAAAATTCTAAAAGTTCCTTTTTCTCTACTTTAAACTCTATGTACACATCCAAAATGTATTACTGAGTTGAAATAAGTTGATTGTGGTGCATTGTTTTGAAACCGCAGTCAGAAAAAAAATCACATCCATATCAACATTTTTATAACCCCCGGGGCTGTCGTTTTGGTCAAAAAATGAAAATTCTAAAAGTTACTGTTTTTCTGCTTTAAACTCTAGGTACACATCCAAAATGTATTACTGAGTTTAAAGAAGTGGATTCTGGTGCATGGTTTTGAAACCGCAGTCAGAAAAAAAATCACATCCATATCAACATTTTTATAACCCCCGGGGCTGTCGTTTTGGTCAAAAAATGAATATTCTGAAAGTTCCTGTTTTTCTGCTTTAAACTCTAGGTACACATCCAAAATGTATTACTGAGTTGAAAGAAGTGGATTCTGGTGCATGGTTTTGAAACCGCAGTCAGAAAAAAATCACATCCATATCAACATTTTTATAACCCCCGGGGCTGTCGTTTTGGTCAAAAAATGAAAATTCTAAAAGTTCCTGTTTTTCTTCTTTAAACTCTAGGTACACATCCAAAATGTATTACTGAGTTGAAAGAAGTGGATTCTGGTGCATGGTTTTGAAACCGCAGTCAGAAAAAAATCACATCCATATCAACATTTTTATAACCCCCGGGGCTGTCGTTTTGGTCAAAAAATGAAAATTCGAAAAGTTCCTGTTTTTCTGCTTTAAACTCTAGGTTCACATCCAAAATGTATTACTGAGTTGAAAGAAGTTGATTGTGGTGCATGGTTTTGAAACCGCAGTCAGAAAAAAAATCACATCCATATCAACATTTTTATAAGCCATGGACCTGTCGTTTTGGTCAAAAAATGAAAATTCTAAAAGTTCCTTTTTTTCTGCTTTAAACTCTAGGTACACATCCAAAATGTATTACTGAGTTGAAAGAAGTTGATTGTGGTGCATGGTTTTGAAACTGCAGTCAGAAAAAAAAATCACATCCATATCAACATTTTTATAACCCCTGGTCCTGTCGTTTTGGTCAAAAAATGAAAAAAGTTACTTTTTTTCTGCTTTAAACTCTAGGTACACATCCAAAATGTATTACTGAGTTGAAAGAAGTGGATTCTGGTGCATGGTTTTGAAACCGCAGTCAGAAAAAAAAATCACATCCATATCAACATTTTTATAACCCCCGGGGCTGTCGTTTTGGTCAAAAAATGAAAATTCTAAAAGTTACTGTTTTTCTGCTTTAAACTCTAGGTACACATCCAAAATGTATTACTGAGTTGAAAGAAGTTGATTGTGGTGCATGGTTTTGAAACCGCAGTCAGAAAAAAAATCACATCCATATCAACATTTTTATAACCCCCGGTCCTGTCGTTTTGGTCAAAAAGTAAAAATTCTAAAAGTTCATTTTTTTCTGCTTTAAACTCTAGGTACACATCCAAAATGTATTACTGAGTTGAAAGAAGTTGATTGTGGTGCATGGTTTTGAAACCGCAGTCAGAAAAAAAATCACATCCATATCAACATTTCATAACCCCCGGTCCTGTCGTTTTGGTCAAAAAGTAAAAATTCTAAAAGTTCCTTTTTTCTGCTTTAAACTCTAGGTACACATCCAAAATGTATCACTGAGTTGAAAGAAGTTGATTGTGGTGCATGGTTTTGAAACCGCAGTCAGAAAAAAAATCACATCCATATCAACATTTTTTAACCCCCGATCCTGTCATTTTGGTCAAAAAATGAAAATTCTAAAAGTTCCTTTTTTTCTGCTTTAAACTCCAGGTACACATCCAAAATGTATTACTGAGTTGAAAGAAGTTGATTGTGGTGCATGGTTTTGAAACCGCAGTCAGAAAAAAAATCACATCCATATCAACATTTTATAACCCCCGGTCCTGTCGTTTTGGTCAAAAAATGAAAATTCTAAAAGTTCCCTTTTTTCTGCTTTAAACTCTAGGTACACATCCAAAATGTATTACTGAGTTGAAAGAAGTTGATTGTGGTGCATGGTTTTGAAACCGCAGTCAGAAAAAAAATCACATCCATATCAACATTTTTATAACCCCCAGTCCTGTCGTTTTGGTCAAAAAATCAAAATTCTAAAAGTTCCTTTTTTCTGCTTTAAACTTTAGGTATACATCCAATATATATTACTGAGTTGAAATAAGTTGGTTGTTGTTCATGGTTTTGAAACCGCAGTCAGAAAAAAAATCACATCCATATCAACATTTTATAACCCCCAGTCCTGTCGTTTTGGTCAAAAAATGAAAATTCTAAAAGTTCCTTTTTTTCTGCTTTAAACTCTAGGTACACATCCAAAATGTATTACTGAGTTGAAAGAAGTTGATTGTGGTGCATGGTTTTGAAACCACAGTCAGAAAAAAAATCACATCCATATCAACATTTTTATAACCCCCGGGGCTGTCGTTTTGGTCAAAAAATGAAAATTCTAAAAGTCCCGTTTTTCTGCTTTAAACTCTAGGTACACATCCAAAATGTATTACTGAGTTGAAAGAAGTGGATTCTGGTGAATGGTTTTGGAACCGCAGTCAAAAAAAAATCACATCCATATCAACATTTTTATAACCCCCGGGGCTGTCGTTTTGGTCAAAAAATGAAAATTCTAAAAGTTCCGGTTTTTCTGCTTTAAACTCTAGGTACACATCCAAAATGTATTACTGAGTTGAAAGAAGTGGATTCTGGTGAATGGTTTTGAAACCGCAGTCAGAAAAAAAATCACATCCATATCAACATTTTTATAACCCCCGGGGCTGTCGTTTTGGTCAAAAAATGAAAATTCTAAAAGTTTCTGTTTTTCTGCTTTAAACTCTAGGTACACATCCAAAATGTATTACTGAGTTGAAAGAAGTGGATTCTGGTGCATGGTTTTGAAACCGCAGTCAGAAAAAAAATCACATCCATATCAACATTTTTATAACCCCCGGGGCTGTCGTTTTGGTCAAAAAATGAAAATTCTAAAAGTTTCTGTTTTTCTGCTTTAAACTCTAGGTACACATCCAAAATGTATTACTGAGTTGAAAGAAGTGGATTCTGGTGCATGGTTTTGAAACCGCAGTCAGAAAAAAAATCACATCCATATCAACATTTTTATAACCCCTGGGACTGTCGTTTTGGTAAAAAAATGAAAATTCTAAACGTTCCTGTTTTTCTGCTTTAAACTCTAGGTACACATCCAAAATGTATTACTGAGTTGAAAGAAGTGGATTCTGGTGCATGGTTTTGAAACCGCAGTCAGAAAAAAAAATTACAACCATAACAACATTTTTATATCCCCCGGGGCTGTCGTTTTGGTCAAAAAATGAAAATTCAAAAAGTTCCTGTTTTTCTGCTTTAAACTCTAGGTAAACATGAAAAATGTATTACTGAGTTGAAAGAAGTGGATTCTGGTGCATGGTTTTGAAACCGCAGTCAGAAAAAAAAATCACATCCATATCAACATTTTTATAACCCCCGGGGCTGTCGTTTTGGTCAAAAAATGAAAATTCTAAAAGTTACTGTTTTTCTGCTTTAAACTCTAGGTACACATCCAAAATGTATTACTGAGTTGAAAGAAGTTGATTGTGGTGCATGGTTTTGAAACCGCAGTCAGAAAAAAAATCACATCCATATCAACATTTTTATAACCCCCGGGGCTGTCGTTTTGGTCAAAAAATGAAAATTCTAAAAGTTCCTGTTTTTCTGCTTTAAACTCTCGGTACACATCCAATATGTATTACTGAGTTGAAAGAAGTGGATTCTGGTGCATGGTTTTGAAACCGCAGTCAGAAAAAAAATCACATCCATATCAACATTTTTATAACCCCCGGGGCTGTCGTTTTGGTCAAAATATGAATATTCTAAAAGTTCCTGTTTTTCTGCTTTAAACTCTAGGTACACATCCAAAATGTATTACTGAGTTGAAAGAAGTGGATTCTGGTGCATGGTTTTGAAACCGCAGTCAGAAAAAAATCACATCCATATCAACATTTTTATAACCCCCGGGGCTGTCGTTTGGGTCAAAAAATGAAAATTCTAAAAGTTCCTGTTTTTCTGCTTTAAACTCTAGGTACACATCCAAAATGTATTACTGAGTTGAAAGAAGTGGATTCTGGTGCATGGTTTTGAAACCGCAGTCAGAAAAAAATCACATCCATATCAACATTTTTATAACCCCCGGGGCTGTCGTTTTGGTCAAAAAATGAAAATTCTAAAAGTTCCTGTTTTTCTGCTTTAAACTCTAGGTTCACATCCAAAATGTATTACTGAGTTGAAAGAAGTTGATTGTGGTGCATGGTTTTGAAACCGCAGTCAGAAAAAAAATCACATCCATATCAACATTTTTATAAGCCATGGACCTGTCGTTTTGGTCAAAAAATGAAAATTCTAAAAGTTATTTTTTTTCTGCTTTAAACTCTAGGTACACATCCAAAATGTATTACTGAGTTGAAAGAAGTGGATTCTGTTGCATGGTTTTGAAACCGCAGTCAGAAAAAAAAATCACATCCATATCAACATTTTTATAACCCCCGGGGCTGTCGTTTTGGTCAAAAAATGAAAATTCTAAAAGTTACTGTTTTTCTGCTTTAAACTCTAGGTACACATCCAAAATGTATTACTGAGTTGAAAGAAGTTGATTGTGGTGCATGGTTTTGAAACCGCAGTCAGAAAAAAAATCACATCCATATCAACATTTTTATAACCCCCGGTCCTGTCGTTTTGGTCAAAAAGTAAAAATTCTAAAAGTTCCTTTTTTTCTGCTTTAAACTCTAGGTACACATCCAAAATGTATTACTGAGTTGAAAGAAGTTGATTGTGGTGCATGGTTTTGAAACCGCAGTCAGAAAAAAAATCACATCCATATCAACATCTTTATAACCCCCGGTCCTGTCATTTTGGTCAAAAAATGAAAATTCTAAAAGTTCCTTTTTTTCTGCTTTAAACTCCAGGTACACATCCAAAATGTATTACTGAGTTGAAAGAAGTTGATTGTGGTGCATGGTTTTGAAACCACAGTCAGAAAAAAAATCACATCCATATCAACATTTTATAACCCCCGGTCCTGTCGTTTTGGTCAAAAAATGAAAATTCTAAAAGTTCCCTTTTTTCTGCTTTAAACTCTAGGTACACATCCAAAATGTATTACTGAGTTGAAAGAAGTTGATTGTGGTGCATGGTTTTGAAACCGCAGTCAGAAAAAAAATCACATCCATATCAACATTTTTATTACCCCCAGTCCTGTCGTTTTGGTCAAAAAATCAAAATTCTTAAAGTTCCTTTTTTCTGCTTTAAACTTTAGGTATACATCCAATATATATTACTGAGTTGAAATAAGTTGGTTGTTGTTCATGGTTTTGAAACCGCAGTCAGAAAAAAAATCACATCCATATCAACATTTTATAACCCCCAGTCCTGTCGTTTTGGTCAAAAAATGAAAATTCTAAAAGTTCCTTTTTTTCTGCTTTAACTCTAGGTACACATCCAAAATGTATTACTGAGTTGAAAGAAGTTGATTGTGGTGCATGGTTTTGAAACCGCAGTCAGAAAAAAAATCACATCCATATCAACATTTTTATAACCCCCGGGGCTGTCGTTTTGGTCAAAAAATGAACATTCTAAAAGTTCCGGTTTTTCTGCTTTAAACTCTAGGTACACATCCAAAATGTATTACTGAGTTGAAAGAAGTGGATTCTGGTGAATGGTTTTGGAACCGCAGTCAGAAAAAAAATCACATCCATATTAACATTTTTATAACCCCCGGGGCTGTCGTTTTGGTCAAAAAATGAAAATTCTAAAAGTTCCGGTTTTTCTGCTTTAAACTCTAGATACACATCCAAAATGTATTACTGAGTTGAAAGAAGTGGATTCTGGTGAATGGTTTTGAAACCGCAGTCAGAAAAAAAAATCACATCCATATCAACATTTTTATAACCCCCGGGGCTGTCGTTTTGGTCAAAAAATTAAAATTCTAAAAGTTCCTGTTTTTCTGCTTTAAACTCTAGGTACACATCCAAAATGTATTACTGAGTTGAAAGAAGTGGATTCTGGTGCATGGTTTTGAAACCGCAGTCAGAAAAAAAATCACATCCATATCAACATTTTTATAACCCCCGGGGCTGTCGTTTTGGTCAAAAAATGAAAATTCTAAAAGTTCCTGTTTTTCTGCTTTAAACTCTAGGTACACATCCAAAATGTATTACTGAGTTGAAAGAAGTGGATTCTGGTGCATGGTTTTGAAACCGCAGTCAGAAAAAAAAATCACATCCATATCAAAATTTTTATAACCCCCGGGGCTGTCGTTTTGGTCAAAAAATGAAAATTCTAAAAGTTCCTGTTTTTCTGCTTTAAACTCTAGGTACACATCCAAAATGTATTACTGAGTTGAAAGAAGTGGATTCTGGTGCATGGTTTTGAAACCGCAGTCAGAAAAAAAAATTACAACCATAACAACATTTTTATATATCCCCCGGGGCTGTCTTTTTGGTCAAAAAATGAAAATTCAAAAAGTTCCTGTTTTTCTGCTTTAAACTCTAGGTAAACATGAAAAATGTATTACTGAGTTGAAAGAAGTGGATTCTGGTGCATGGTTTTGAAACCGCAGTCAGAAAAAAAAATCACATCCATATCAACATTTTTATAACCCCCGGGGCTGTCGTTTTGGTCAAAAAATGAAAATTCTAAAAGTTACTGTTTTTCTGCTTTAAACTCTAGGTACACATCCAAAATGTATTACTGAGTTGAAAGAAGTTGATTGTGGTGCATGGTTTTGAAACCGCAGTCAGAAAAAAAATCACATCCATATCAACATTTTTATAACCCCCGGTCCTGTCGTTTTGGTCAAAAAGTAAAAATTCTAAAAGTTCATTTTTTTCTGCTTTAAACTCTAGGTACACATCCAAAATGTATTACTGAGTTGAAAGAAGTTGATTGTGGTGCATGGTTTTGAAACCGCAGTCAGAAAAAAAATCACATCCATATCAACATTTCATAACCCCCGGTCCTGTCGTTTTGGTCAAAAAGTAAAAATTCTAAAAGTTCCTTTTTTCTGCTTTAAACTCTAGGTACACATCCAAAATGTATCACTGAGTTGAAAGAAGTTGATTGTGGTGCATGGTTTTGAAACCGCAGTCAGAAAAAAAATCACATCCATATCAACATTTTTTAACCCCCGATCCTGTCATTTTGGTCAAAAAATGAAAATTCTAAAAGTTCCTTTTTTTCTGCTTTAAACTCCAGGTACACATCCAAAATGTATTACTGAGTTGAAAGAAGTTGATTGTGGTGCATGGTTTTGAAACCGCAGTCAGAAAAAAAATCACATCCATATCAACATTTTATAACCCCCGGTCCTGTCGTTTTGGTCAAAAAATGAAAATTCTAAAAGTTCCCTTTTTTCTGCTTTAAACTCTAGGTACACATCCAAAATGTATTACTGAGTTGAAAGAAGTTGATTGTGGTGCATGGTTTTGAAACCGCAGTCAGAAAAAAAATCACATCCATATCAACATTTTTATAACCCCCAGTCCTGTCGTTTTGGTCAAAAAATCAAAATTCTAAAAGTTCCTTTTTTCTGCTTTAAACTTTAGGTATACATCCAATATATATTACTGAGTTGAAATAAGTTGGTTGTTGTTCATGGTTTTGAAACCGCAGTCAGAAAAAAAATCACATCCATATCAACATTTTATAACCCCCAGTCCTGTCGTTTTGGTCAAAAAATGAAAATTCTAAAAGTTCCTTTTTTTCTGCTTTAAACTCTAGGTACACATCCAAAATGTATTACTGAGTTGAAAGAAGTTGATTGTGGTGCATGGTTTTGAAACCACAGTCAGAAAAAAAATCACATCCATATCAACATTTTTATAACCCCCGGGGCTGTCGTTTTGGTCAAAAAATGAAAATTCTAAAAGTCCCGTTTTTCTGCTTTAAACTCTAGGTACACATCCAAAATGTATTACTGAGTTGAAAGAAGTGGATTCTGGTGAATGGTTTTGGAACCGCAGTCAAAAAAAAATCACATCCATATCAACATTTTTATAACCCCCGGGGCTGTCGTTTTGGTCAAAAAATGAAAATTCTAAAAGTTCCGGTTTTTCTGCTTTAAACTCTAGGTACACATCCAAAATGTATTACTGAGTTGAAAGAAGTGGATTCTGGTGAATGGTTTTGAAACCGCAGTCAGAAAAAAAATCACATCCATATCAACATTTTTATAACCCCCGGGGCTGTCGTTTTGGTCAAAAAATGAAAATTCTAAAAGTTTCTGTTTTTCTGCTTTAAACTCTAGGTACACATCCAAAATGTATTACTGAGTTGAAAGAAGTGGATTCTGGTGCATGGTTTTGAAACCGCAGTCAGAAAAAAAATCACATCCATATCAACATTTTTATAACCCCCGGGGCTGTCGTTTTGGTCAAAAAATGAAAATTCTAAAAGTTTCTGTTTTTCTGCTTTAAACTCTAGGTACACATCCAAAATGTATTACTGAGTTGAAAGAAGTGGATTCTGGTGCATGGTTTTGAAACCGCAGTCAGAAAAAAAATCACATCCATATCAACATTTTTATAACCCCTGGGACTGTCGTTTTGGTAAAAAAATGAAAATTCTAAACGTTCCTGTTTTTCTGCTTTAAACTCTAGGTACACATCCAAAATGTATTACTGAGTTGAAAGAAGTGGATTCTGGTGCATGGTTTTGAAACCGCAGTCAGAAAAAAAAATTACAACCATAACAACATTTTTATATCCCCCGGGGCTGTCGTTTTGGTCAAAAAATGAAAATTCAAAAAGTTCCTGTTTTTCTGCTTTAAACTCTAGGTAAACATGAAAAATGTATTACTGAGTTGAAAGAAGTGGATTCTGGTGCATGGTTTTGAAACCGCAGTCAGAAAAAAAAATCACATCCATATCAACATTTTTATAACCCCCGGGGCTGTCGTTTTGGTCAAAAAATGAAAATTCTAAAAGTTACTGTTTTTCTGCTTTAAACTCTAGGTACACATCCAAAATGTATTACTGAGTTGAAAGAAGTTGATTGTGGTGCATGGTTTTGAAACCGCAGTCAGAAAAAAAATCACATCCATATCAACATTTTTATAACCCCCGGGGCTGTCGTTTTGGTCAAAAAATGAAAATTCTAAAAGTTCCTGTTTTTCTGCTTTAAACTCTCGGTACACATCCAATATGTATTACTGAGTTGAAAGAAGTGGATTCTGGTGCATGGTTTTGAAACCGCAGTCAGAAAAAAAATCACATCCATATCAACATTTTTATAACCCCCGGGGCTGTCGTTTTGGTCAAAATATGAATATTCTAAAAGTTCCTGTTTTTCTGCTTTAAACTCTAGGTACACATCCAAAATGTATTACTGAGTTGAAAGAAGTGGATTCTGGTGCATGGTTTTGAAACCGCAGTCAGAAAAAAATCACATCCATATCAACATTTTTATAACCCCCGGGGCTGTCGTTTGGGTCAAAAAATGAAAATTCTAAAAGTTCCTGTTTTTCTGCTTTAAACTCTAGGTACACATCCAAAATGTATTACTGAGTTGAAAGAAGTGGATTCTGGTGCATGGTTTTGAAACC
This sequence comes from Crinia signifera, assembly GCF_055691185.1. Taxonomy (NCBI): domain Eukaryota; kingdom Metazoa; phylum Chordata; class Amphibia; order Anura; family Myobatrachidae; genus Crinia; species Crinia signifera. Next base: position 135,539,138 of record NC_139224.1, on the reverse strand, counting down.
GCAGTCAGAAAAAAATCACATCCATATCAACATTTTTATAACCCCCGGGGCTGTCGTTTTGGTCAAAAAATGAAAATTCTAAAAGTTCCTGTTTTTCTGCTTTAAACTCTAGGTTCACATCCAAAATGTATTACTGAGTTGAAAGAAGTTGATTGTGGTGCATGGTTTTGAAACCGCAGTCAGAAAAAAAATCACATCCATATCAACATTTTTATAAGCCATGGACCTGTCGTTTTGGTCAAAAAATGAAAATTCTAAAAGTTATTTTTTTTCTGCTTTAAACTCTAGGTACACATCCAAAATGTATTACTGAGTTGAAAGAAGTGGATTCTGTTGCATGGTTTTGAAACCGCAGTCAGAAAAAAAAATCACATCCATATCAACATTTTTATAACCCCCGGGGCTGTCGTTTTGGTCAAAAAATGAAAATTCTAAAAGTTACTGTTTTTCTGCTTTAAACTCTAGGTACACATCCAAAATGTATTACTGAGTTGAAAGAAGTTGATTGTGGTGCATGGTTTTGAAACCGCAGTCAGAAAAAAAATCACATCCATATCAACATTTTTATAACCCCCGGTCCTGTCGTTTTGGTCAAAAAGTAAAAATTCTAAAAGTTCCTTTTTTTCTGCTTTAAACTCTAGGTACACATCCAAAATGTATTACTGAGTTGAAAGAAGTTGATTGTGGTGCATGGTTTTGAAACCGCAGTCAGAAAAAAAATCACATCCATATCAACATCTTTATAACCCCCGGTCCTGTCATTTTGGTCAAAAAATGAAAATTCTAAAAGTTCCTTTTTTTCTGCTTTAAACTCCAGGTACACATCCAAAATGTATTACTGAGTTGAAAGAAGTTGATTGTGGTGCATGGTTTTGAAACCACAGTCAGAAAAAAAATCACATCCATATCAACATTTTATAACCCCCGGTCCTGTCGTTTTGGTCAAAAAATGAAAATTCTAAAAGTTCCCTTTTTTCTGCTTTAAACTCTAGGTACACATCCAAAATGTATTACTGAGTTGAAAGAAGTTGATTGTGGTGCATGGTTTTGAAACCGCAGTCAGAAAAAAAATCACATCCATATCAACATTTTTATTACCCCCAGTCCTGTCGTTTTGGTCAAAAAATCAAAATTCTTAAAGTTCCTTTTTTCTGCTTTAAACTTTAGGTATACATCCAATATATATTACTGAGTTGAAATAAGTTGGTTGTTGTTCATGGTTTTGAAACCGCAGTCAGAAAAAAAATCACATCCATATCAACATTTTATAACCCCCAGTCCTGTCGTTTTGGTCAAAAAATGAAAATTCTAAAAGTTCCTTTTTTTCTGCTTTAACTCTAGGTACACATCCAAAATGTATTACTGAGTTGAAAGAAGTTGATTGTGGTGCATGGTTTTGAAACCGCAGTCAGAAAAAAAATCACATCCATATCAACATTTTTATAACCCCCGGGGCTGTCGTTTTGGTCAAAAAATGAACATTCTAAAAGTTCCGGTTTTTCTGCTTTAAACTCTAGGTACACATCCAAAATGTATTACTGAGTTGAAAGAAGTGGATTCTGGTGAATGGTTTTGGAACCGCAGTCAGAAAAAAAATCACATCCATATTAACATTTTTATAACCCCCGGGGCTGTCGTTTTGGTCAAAAAATGAAAATTCTAAAAGTTCCGGTTTTTCTGCTTTAAACTCTAGATACACATCCAAAATGTATTACTGAGTTGAAAGAAGTGGATTCTGGTGAATGGTTTTGAAACCGCAGTCAGAAAAAAAAATCACATCCATATCAACATTTTTATAACCCCCGGGGCTGTCGTTTTGGTCAAAAAATTAAAATTCTAAAAGTTCCTGTTTTTCTGCTTTAAACTCTAGGTACACATCCAAAATGTATTACTGAGTTGAAAGAAGTGGATTCTGGTGCATGGTTTTGAAACCGCAGTCAGAAAAAAAATCACATCCATATCAACATTTTTATAACCCCCGGGGCTGTCGTTTTGGTCAAAAAATGAAAATTCTAAAAGTTCCTGTTTTTCTGCTTTAAACTCTAGGTACACATCCAAAATGTATTACTGAGTTGAAAGAAGTGGATTCTGGTGCATGGTTTTGAAACCGCAGTCAGAAAAAAAAATCACATCCATATCAAAATTTTTATAACCCCCGGGGCTGTCGTTTTGGTCAAAAAATGAAAATTCTAAAAGTTCCTGTTTTTCTGCTTTAAACTCTAGGTACACATCCAAAATGTATTACTGAGTTGAAAGAAGTGGATTCTGGTGCATGGTTTTGAAACCGCAGTCAGAAAAAAAATCACATCAATATCAACATTTTTATAACCCCCGGGGCTGTCGTTTTGGTCAAAAAATGAAAATTCTAAAAGTTCCTGTTTTTCTGCTTTAAACTCTAGGTACACATCCAAAATGTATTACTGAGTTGAAAGAAGTGGATTCTGGTGCATGGTTTTGAAACCGCAGTCAGAAAAAAAATCACATCCATATCAACATTTTTATAACCCCCGGGGCTGTCGTTTTGGTCAAAAAATGAAAATTCTAAACGTTCCTGTTTTTCTGCTTTAAACTCTAGGTACACATCCAAAATGTATTACTGAGTTGAAAGAAGTGGATTCTGGTGCATGGTTTTGAAACCGCAGTCAGAAAAAAAAATCACATCCATATCAACATTTTTATAACCCCCGGGGCTGTCGTTTTGGTCAAAAAATGAAAATTCTAAAAGTTACTGTTTTTCTGCTTTAAACTCTAGGTACACATCCAAAATGTATTACTGAGTTGAAAGAAGTTGATTGTGGTGCATGGTTTTGAAACCGCAGTCAGAAAAAAAATCACATCCATATCCACATTTTTATAACCCCCGGTCCTGTCGTTTTGGTCAAAAAATAAAAATTCTAAAAGTTCCTTTTTTTCTGCTTTAAACTCTAGGTACACATCCAAAATGTATTACTGAGTTGAAAGAAGTTGATTGTGGTGCATGGTTTTGAAACTGCAGTCAGAAAAAAAAATCACATCCATATCACCCTTTTTATAACTCCCGGTCCTGTCGTTTTGGTCAAAAAATGAAATTTCTAAAAGTTCCTTTTTCTCTGCTTTAAACTCTATGTACACATCCAAAATGTATTACTGAGTTGAAATAAGTTGATTGTGGTGCATGGTTTTGAAACCGCAGTCAGAAAAAAAATCACATCCATATCAACATTTTATAACCCCCGGTCCTGTCGTTTTGGTCAAAAAATGAAAATTCTAAAAGTTCCTTTTTTTCTGCTTCAAACTCTAGGTACACATCCAAAATGTATTACTGAGTTGAAAGAAGTTGATTGTGGTGCATGGTTTTGAAACCGCAGTCAGAAAAAAAATCACATCCATATCAACATTTCATAACCCCCGGTCCTGTCGTTTTGGTCAAAAAATGAAAATTCTAAATGTTCCTTTTTTTCTGCTTTAAACTCTCTAGGTACACATCCAAAATGTATTACTGAGTTGAAAGAAGTTGATTGTGGTGCATGGTTTTGAAACCGCAGTCAGAAAAAAAATCACATCCATATCAACATTTTTATAACCCCCGGTCCTGTCATTTTGGTCAAAAAATGAAAATTCTAAAAGTTCCTTTTTTTCTGCTTTAAACTCTAGGTACACATCCAAAATGTATTACTGAGTTGAAAGAAGTTGATTGTGGTGCATGGTTTTGAAACCGCAGTCAGAAAAAAATCACATCCATATCAACATTTTATAACCCCCGGTCCTGTCGTTTTGGTCAAAAAATGAAAATTCTAAAAGTTCCTTTTTTTCTGCTTTAAACTCTAGGTACACATCCAAAATGTATTACTGAGTTGAAAGAAGTTGATTGTGGTGCATGGTTTTGAAACCGCAGTCAGAAAAAAAATCACATCCATATCAACATTTTTATTACCCCCAGTCCTGTCGTTTTGGTCAAAAAATCAAAATTCTAAAAGTTCCTTTTTTCTGCTTTAAACTTTAGGTATACATCCAAAATATATTACTGAGTTGAAATAAGTTGGTTGTTGTTCATGGTTTTGAAACCGCAGTCAGAAAAAAAATCACATCCATATCAACATTTTATAACCCCCAGTCCTGTCGTTTTGGTCAAAAAATGAAAATTCTAAAAGTTCCTTTTTTTCTGCTTTAAACTCTAGGTACACATCCAAAATGTATTACTGAGTTGAAAGAAGTTGATTGTTGTGCATGGTTTTGAAACCGCAGTCAGAAAAAAAATCACATCCATATCAACATTTTTATTACCCCCGGTCCTGTCGTTATGGTCAAAAAATGAAAATTCTAAAAGTTCCTGTTTTTCTGCTTTAAACTCTAGGTACACATCCAAAATGTATTACTGAGTTGAAAGAAGTTGATTGTGGTGCATGGTTTTGAAACCGCAGTCAGAAAAAAAATCACATCCATATCAACATTTTTATAAGCCATGGACCTGTCGTTTTGGTCAAAAAATGAAAATTCTAAAAGTTCCTTTTTTTCTGCTTTAAACTCTAGGTACACATCCAAAATGTATTACTGAGTTGAAAGAAGTTGATTGTGGTGCATGGTTTTGAAACCGCAGTCAGAAAAAAAAATCACATCCATATCAACATTTTTATAACCCCTGGTCCTGTCGTTTTGGTCAAAAAATGAAAATTCTAAAAATTACTTTTTTTCTGCTTGAAACTCTAGGTACACATCCAAAATGTATTACTGAGTTGAAAGAAGTGGATTCTGGTGCATGGTTTTGAAACCGCAGTCCGAAAAAAAAATCACATCCATATCAACATTTTTATAACCCCCGGGGCTGTCGTTTTGGTCAAAAAATGAAAATTCTAAAAGTTACTGTTTTTCTGCTTTAAACTCTAGGTACACATCCAAAATGTATTACTAAGTTGAAAGTAGTTGATTGTGGTGCATGGTTTTGAAACCGCAGTCAGAAAAAAAATCACATCCATATCAACATTTTTATAACCCCCGGTCCTGTCGTTTTGGTCAAAAAGTAAAAATTCTAAAAGTTCCTTTTTTACTGCTTTAAACTCTAGGTACACATCCAAAATGTATTACTGAGTTGAAAGAAGTTGATTGTGGTGCATGGTTTTGAAACCGCAGTCAGAAAAAAAATCACATCCATATCAACATTTTATAACCCCCGGTCCTGTCGTTTTGGTCAAAAAATGAAAATTCTAAAAGTTCCTTTTTTTCTGCTTCAAACTCTAGGTACACATCCAAAATGTATTACTGAGTTGAAAGAAGTTGATTGTGGTGCATGGTTTTGAAACCGCAGTCAGAAAAAAAATCACATCCATATCAACATTTCATAACCCCCGGTCCTGTCGTTTTGGTCAAAAAATGAAAATTCTAAAAGTTCCTTTTTTTCTGCTTTAAACTCTAGGTACACATCCAAAATGTATTACTGAGTTGAAAGAAGTTGATTGTGGTGCATGGTTTTGAAACCGCAGTCAGAAAAAAAATCACATCCATATCAACATCTTTATAACCCCCGGTCCTGTCATTTTGGTCAAAAAATGAAAATTCTAAAAGTTCCTTTTTTTCTGCTTTAAACTCCAGGTACACATCCAAAATGTATTACTGAGTTGAAAGAAGTTGATTGTGGTGCATGGTTTTGAAACCGCAGTCAGAAAAAAAATCACATCCATATCAACATTTTTATTACCCCCAGTCCTGTCGTTTTGGTCAAAAAATCAAAATTCTAAAAGTTCCTTTTTTCTGCTTTAAACTTTAGGTATACATCCAATATATATTACTGAGTTGAAATAAGTTGGTTGTTGTTCATGGTTTTGAAACCGCAGTCAGAAAAAAAATCACATCCATATCAACATTTTATAACCCCCAGTCCTGTCGTTTTGGTCAAAAAATGAAAATTCTAAAAGTTCCTTTTTTTCTTCTTTAAACTCTAGGTACACATCCAAAATGTATTACTGAGTTGAAAGAAGTGGATTCTGGTGAATGGTTTTGGAACCGCAGTCAGAAAAAAAATCACATCCATATCAACATTTTTATAACCCCCGGGGCTGTCGTTTTGGTCAAAAAATGAAAATTCTAAAAGTTCCGGTTTTTCTGCTTTAAACTCTAGGTACACATCCAAAATGTATTACTGAGTTGAAAGAAGTGGATTCTGGTGCATGGTTTTGAAACCGCAGTCAGAAAAAAAATCACATCCATATCAACATTTTTATAACCCCCGGGGCTGTCGTTTTGGTCAAAAAATGAAAATTCTAAAAGTTCCTGTTTTTCTGCTTTAAACTCTAGGTACACATCCAAAATGTATTACTGAGTTGAAAGAAGTGGATTCTGGTGCATGGCTTTGAAACCGCAGTCAGAAAAAAAAATCACATCCATATCAAAATTTTTATAACCCCCGGGGCTGTCGTTTTGGTCAAAAAATGAAAATTCTAAAAGTTCCTGTTTTTCTGCTTTAAGCTCTAGGTACACTTTCAAAATGTATTACTGAGTTGAAAGAAGTGGATTCTGGTGCATGGTTTTGAAACCGCAGTCAGAAAAAAAATCACATCAATATCAACATTTTTATAACCCCCGGGGCTGTCGTTTTGGTCAAAAAATGGAAATTCTAAAAGTTCCTGTTTTTCTGCTTTAAACTCTAGGTACACATCCAAAATGTATTACTGAGTTGAAAGAAGTGGATTCTGGTGCATGGTTTTGAAACCGCAGTCAGAAAAAAAATCACATCCATATCAACATTTTTATAACCCCCGGGGCTGTCGTTTTGGTCAAAAAATGAAAATTCTAAACGTTCCTGTTTTTCTGCTTTAAACTCTAGGTACACATCCAAAATGTATTACTGAGTTGAAAGAAGTGGATTCTGGTGCATGGTTTTGAAACCGCAGTCAGAAAAAAAAATCACAACCATAACAACATTTTTATAACCCCCGGGGCTGTCGTTTTGGTCAAAAAATGAAAATTCAAAAAGTTCCTGTTTTTCTGCTTTAAACTCTAGGTTCACATCCAAAATGTATTACTGAGTTGAAAGAAGTTGATTGTGGTGCATGGTTTTGAAACCGCAGTCAGAAAAAAAATCACATCCATATCAACATTTTTATAAGCCATGGACCTGTCGTTTTGGTCAAAAAATGAAAATTCTAAAAGTTCCTTTTTTTCTGCTTTAAACTCTAGGTACACATCCAAAATGTATTACTGAGTTGAAAGAAGTTGATTGTGGTGCATGGTTTTGAAACCGCAGTCAGAAAAAAAAATCACATCCATATCAACATTTTTATAACCCCTGGTCCTGTCGTTTTGGTCAAAAAATGAAAATTCTAAAAGTTACTTTTTTTCTGCTTTAAACTCTAGGTACACATCCAAAATGTATTACTGAGTTGAAAGAAGTGGATTCTGGTGCATGGTTTTGAAACCGCAGTCAGAAAAAAAAATCACATCCATATCAACATTTTTATAACCCCCGGGGCTGTCGTTTTGGTCAAAAAATGAAAATTCTAAAAGTTACTTTTTTTCTGCTTTAAACTCTAGGTACACATCCAAAATGTATTACTGAGTTGAAAGAAGTTGATTGTGGTGCATGGTTTTGAAACCGCAGTCAGAAAAAAAATCGGTACTCTTTACCTAGAACGGCGCCCGCGATCAGAATCGCGGGCGTCGGGGGTAAAAAATCGCGGTAATCGCGGGCATCGCGGGTAAATCGCGGGTACATCAAAATCGGGTACCCGCGATTACCGCGATTTTCCCATAGGGAACAATGTTAAAAAGCCTGATTGACCGCGATTTTACTGTAAAATGCCTCAATGCCCGCGATTTTCCCATAGGAATCAATGTTAAATGGGCTACAGAGCCCAAATAGCCCCAATTAACCCTTAAATGTCCCCCCAATTTTTGTACGCCACCCCACGATCCACGCCAACCCGAAGCGTGGCGAGCGCAGCGAGCCCGCGAGGGGCGGCGGTACGCGTCCTCCGACCTTTTCATGCCCTACTATCCATGTCGGCGTGGAGTTGAGAATAGAATAGTGTGGCGAGCGCAGCGAGCCACCGAGCCCGAAGCGTGGCGAGCGCAGCGAGCCCCGCGAGGGGACGCGGATACCTTCACAGGTAAACGCGTCCCTTCGCGGGCTTCACAGGTGTCCGCGTCGCCACGGACACCTGTGAAGTCCGCGAGGGGACGCGTTTACCTGTGAAGGTATCCGCGGCCCCTCGCGGGGCTCGCTGCGCTCGCCACGCTTCGGGCTCGGTGGCTCGCTGCGCTCGCCACACTATTCTACTCTCAACTCCACGCCGACGTGGATAGTAGGGCATGAAAAGGTCGGAGGACGCGTACCGCCGCCCCTCGCGGGCTCGCTGCGCTCGCCACGCTTCGGGTTGGCGTGGATCGTGGGGTGGCGTACAAAAATTTGGGGGACATTTAAGGGTTAATTGGGGCTATTTGGGCTCTGTAGCCCATTTAACATTGATTCCTATGGGACAATCGCGGGCATTGAGGCATTGAATGCAAAATCGCGGTCAATTAGGCTTTTTAACATTGTTCCCTATGGGAAAATCGCGGTGATCGCGGGCATCGCGTCGCGGCCGTTTATGTGCTGCCCGCGATGTCGCGATCACCGCGATGGGCGCCGTTCTAGGTAAAGAGTACCAAAAAATCACATCCATATCAACATTTTTATAACCCCCGGTCCTGTCGTTTTGGTCAAAAAATAAAAATTCTAAAAGTTCCGGTTTTTCTTCTTTAAACTCTAGGTACACATCCAAAATGTATTACTGAGTTGAAAGAAGTGGATTCTGGTGCATGGTTTTGAAACCGCAGTCAGAAAAAAATCACATCCATATCAACATTTTTATAACCCCCGGGGCTGTCGTTTTGGTCAAAAAATGGAAATTCTAAAAGTTCCTGTTTTTCTGCTTTAAACTCTAGGTACACATCCAAAATGTATTACTGAGTTGAAAGAAGTTGATTGTGGTGCATGGTTTTGAAACCGCAGTCAGAAAAAAAATCACATCCATATCAACATTTTTATAAGCCATGGACCTGTCGTTTTGGTCAAAAAATGAAAATTCTAAAAGTTCCTTTTTTTCTGCTTTAAACTCTAGGTACACATCCAAAATGTATTACTGAATTGAAAGAAGTTGATTGTGGTGCATGGTTTTGAAACCGCAGTCAGAAAAAAAATCACATCCATATCAACATTTTTATTACCCCCGGTCCTGTCGTTTTGGTCAAAAAATGAAAATTCTAAAAGTTACTTTTTTTCTGCTTTAAACTCTAGGTACACATCCAAAATGTATTACTGAGTTGAAAGAAGTTGATTGTGGTGCATGGTTTTGAAACCGCAGTCAGAAAAAAAATCACATCCATATCAACATTTTTATAACCCCCGGTCCTGTCGTTTTGGTCAAAAAATGAAAATTCTAAAAGTTCCTTTTTTTCTGCTTTAAACTCTAGGTACACATCCAAAATGTATTACTGAGTTGAAAGAAGTTGATTGTGGTGCATGGTTTTGAAACCGCAGTCAGAAAAAAAATCACATCCATATCAACATTTTTATTACCCCCGGTCCTGTCGTTTTGGTCAAAAAATGAAAATTCTAAAAGTTCCTTTTTTTCTGCTTTAAACTCTAGGTACACATCCAAAATGTATTACTGAGTTGAAAGAAGTTGATTGTGGTGCATGGTTTTGAAACCGCAGTCAGAAAAAAAATCACATCCATATCAACAATTTTATAACCCCCGGTCCTGTCGTTTTGGTCAAAAAATAAAAATTCTAAAAGTTCCTTTTTTTCCGCTTTAAACTCTAGGTACACATCCAAAATGTATTACTGAGTTGAAAGAAGTTGATTGTGGTGCATGGTTTTGAAACTGCAGTCAGAAAAAAAATCACATCGATATCACCCTTTTTATAACCCCCGGTCCTGTCGTTTTGGTCAAAAAATGAAAATTCTAAAAGTTCCTTTTTCTCTACTTTAAACTCTATGTACACATCCAAAATGTATTACTGAGTTGAAATAAGTTGATTGTGGTGCATTGTTTTGAAACCGCAGTCAGAAAAAAAATCACATCCATATCAACATTTTTATAACCCCCGGGGCTGTCGTTTTGGTCAAAAAATGAAAATTCTAAAAGTTACTGTTTTTCTGCTTTAAACTCTAGGTACACATCCAAAATGTATTACTGAGTTGAAAGAAGTGGATTCTGGTGCATGGTTTTGAAACCGCAGTCAGAAAAAAAATCACATCCATATCAACATTTTTATAACCCCCGGGGCTGTCGTTTTGGTCAAAAAATGAATATTCTGAAAGTTCCTGTTTTTCTGCTTTAAACTCTAGGTACACATCCAAAATGTATTACTGAGTTGAAAGAAGTGGATTCTGGTGCATGGTTTTGAAACCGCAGTCAGAAAAAAATCACATCCATATCAACATTTTTATAACCCCCGGGGCTGTCGTTTTGGTCAAAAAATGAAAATTCTAAAAGTTCCTGTTTTTCTGCTTTAAACTCTAGGTACACATCCAAAATGTATTACTGAGTTGAAAGAAGTGGATTCTGGTGCATGGTTTTGAAACCGCAGTCAGAAAAAAATCACATCCATATCAACATTTTTATAACCCCCGGGGCTGTCGTTTTGGTCAAAAAATGAAAATTCGAAAAGTTCCTGTTTTTCTGCTTTAAACTCTAGGTTCACATCCAAAATGTATTACTGAGTTGAAAGAAGTTGATTGTGGTGCATGGTTTTGAAACCGCAGTCAGAAAAAAAATCACATCCATATCAACATTTTTATAAGCCATGGACCTGTCGTTTTGGTCAAAAAATGAAAATTCTAAAAGTTCCTTTTTTTCTGCTTTAAACTCTAGGTACACATCCAAAATGTATTACTGAGTTGAAAGAAGTTGATTGTGGTGCATGGTTTTGAAACCGCAGTCAGAAAAAAAAATCACATCCATATCAACATTTTTATAACCCCTGGTCCTGTCGTTTTGGTCAAAAAATGAAAATTCTAAAAGTTACTTTTTTTCTGCTTTAAACTCTAGGTACACATCCAAAATGTATTACTGAGTTGAAAGAAGTGGATTCTGGTGCATGGTTTTGAAACCGCAGTCAGAAAAAAAAATCACATCCATATCAACATTTTTATAACCCCCGGGGCTGTCGTTTTGGTCAAAAAATGAAAATTCTAAAAGTTACTGTTTTTCTGCTTTAAACTCTAGGTACACATCCAAAATGTATTACTGAGTTGAAAGAAGTTGATTGTGGTGCATGGTTTTGAAACCGCAGTCAGAAAAAAAATCACATCCATATCAACATTTTTATAACCCCCGGTCCTGTCGTTTTGGTCAAAAAGTAAAAATTCTAAAAGTTCATTTTTTTCTGCTTTAAACTCTAGGTACACATCCAAAATGTATTACTGAGTTGAAAGAAGTTGATTGTGGTGCATGGTTTTGAAACCGCAGTCAGAAAAAAAATCACATCCATATCAACATTTCATAACCCCCGGTCCTGTCGTTTTGGTCAAAAAGTAAAAATTCTAAAAGTTCCTTTTTTCTGCTTTAAACTCTAGGTACACATCCAAAATGTATTACTGAGTTGAAAGAAGTTGATTGTGGTGCATGGTTTTGAAACCGCAGTCAGAAAAAAAATCACATCCATATCAACATTTTTTAACCCCCGATCCTGTCATTTTGGTCAAAAAATTAAAATTCTAAAAGTTCCTTTTTTTCTGCTTTAAACTCCAGGTACACATCCAAAATGTATTACTGAGTTGAAAGAAGTTGATTGTGGTGCATGGTTTTGAAACCGCAGTCAGAAAAAAAATCACATCCATATCAACATTTTATAACCCCCGGTCCTGTCGTTTTGGTCAAAAAATGAAAATTCTAAAAGTTCCCTTTTTTCTGCTTTAAACTCTAGGTACACATCCAAAATGTATTACTGAGTTGAAAGAAGTTGATTGTGGTGCATGGTTTTGAAACCGCAGTCAGAAAAAAAATCACATCCATATCAACATTTTTATAACCCCCAGTCCTGTCGTTTTGGTCAAAAAATCAAAATTCTAAAAGTTCCTTTTTTTCTGCTTTAAACTCTAGGTACACATCCAAAATGTATTACTGAGTTGAAAGAAGTTGATTGTGGTGCATGGTTTTGAAACCACAGTCAGAAAAAAAATCACATCCATATCAACATTTTTATAACCCCCGGGGCTGTCGTTTTGGTCAAAAAATGAAAATTCTAAAAGTTCCGGTTTTTCTGCTTTAAACTCTAGGTACACATCCAAAATGTATTACTGAGTTGAAAGAAGTGGATTCTGGTGCATGGTTTTGGAACCGCAGTCAAAAAAAAAATCACATCCATATCAACATTTTTATAACCCCCGGGGCTGTCGTTTTGGTCAAAAAATGAAAATTCTAAAAGTTCCGGTTTTTCTGCTTTAAACTCTAGGTACACATCCAAAATGTATTACTGAGTTGAAAGAAGTGGATTCTGGTGAATGGTTTTGAAACCGCAGTCAGAAAAAAAAATCACATCCATATCAACATTTTTATAACCCCCGGGGCTGTCGTTTTGGTCAAAAAATGAAAATTCTAAAAGTTTCTGTTTTTCTGCTTTAAACTCTAGGTACACATCCAAAATGTATTACTGAGTTGAAAGAAGTGGATTCTGGTGCATGGTTTTGAAACCGCAGTCAGAAAAAAAATCACATCCATATCAACATTTTTATAACCCCCGGGGCTGTCGTTTTGGTCAAAAAATGAAAATTCTAAAAGTTTCTGTTTTTCTGCTTTAAACTCTAGGTACACATCCAAAATGTATTACTTAGTTGAAAGAAGTGGATTCTGGTGCATGGTTTTGAAACCGCAGTCAGAAAAAAATCACATCCATATCAACATTTTTATAACCCCTGGGACTGTCGTTTTGGTCAAAAAATGAAAATTCTAAACGTTCCTGTTTTTCTGCTTTAAACTCTAGGTTCACATCCAAAATGTATTACTGAGTTGAAAGAAGTTGATTGTGGTGCATGGTTTTGAAACCGCAGTCAGAAAAAAAATCACATCCATATCAACATTTTTATAAGCCATGGACCTGTCGTTTTGGTCAAAAAATGAAAATTCTAAAAGTTCCGGTTTTTCTGCTTTAAACTCTAGGTACACATCCAAAATGTATTACTGAGTTGAAAGAAGTGGATTCTGGTGAATGGTTTTGAAACCGCAGTCAGAAAAAAAAATCACATCCATATCAACATTTTTATAACCCCCGGGGCTGTCGTTTTGGTCAAAAAATGAAAATTCTAAAAGTTTCTGTTTTTCTGCTTTAAACTCTAGGTACACATCCAAAATGTATTACTGAGTTGAAAGAAGTGGATTCTGGTGCATGGTTTTGAAACCGCAGTCAGAAAAAAAATCACATCCATATCAACATTTTTATAACCCCCGGGGCTGTCGTTTTGGTCAAAAAATGAAAATTCTAAAAGTTTCTGTTTTTCTGCTTTAAACTCTAGGTACACATCCAAAATGTATTACTGAGTTGAAAGAAGTGGATTCTGGTGCATGGTTTTGAAACCGCAGTCAGAAAAAAAATCACATCCATATCAACATTTTTATAACCCCTGGGACTGTCGTTTTGGTCAAAAAATGAAAATTCTAAACGTTCCTGTTTTTCTGCTTTAAACTCTAGGTACACATCCAAAATGTATTACTGAGTTGAAAGAAGTGGATTCTGGTGCATGGTTTTGAAACCGCAGTCAGAAAAAAAAATTACAACCATAACAACATTTTTATAACCCCCGGGGCTGTCGTTTTGGTCAAAAAATGAAAATTCAAAAAGTTCCTGTTTTTCTGCTTTAAACTCTAGGTAAACATGAAAAATGTATTACTGAGTTGAAAGAAGTGGATTCTGGTGCATGGTTTTGAAACCGCAGTCAGAAAAAAAAATCACATCCATATCAACATTTTTATAACCCCCGGGGCTGTCGTTTTGGTCAAAAAATGAAAATTCTAAAAGTTACTGTTTTTCTGCTTTAAACTCTAGGTACACATCCAAAATGTATTACTGAGTTGAAAGAAGTTGATTGTGGTGCATGGTTTTGAAACCGCAGTCAGAAAAAAAATCACATCCATATCAACATTTTTATAACCCCCGGGGCTGTCGTTTTGGTCAAAAAATGAAAATTCTAAAAGTTCCTGTTTTTCTGCTTTAAACTCTCGGTACACATCCAAAATGTATTACTGAGTTGAAAGAAGTGGATTCTGGTGCATGGTTTTGAAACCGCAGTCAGAAAAAAAATCACATCCATATCAACATTTTTATAACCCCCGGGGCTGTCGTTTTGGTCAAAATATGAATATTCTAAAAGTTCCTGTTTTTCTGCTTTAAACTCTAGGTACACATCCAAAATGTATTACTGAGTTGAAAGAAGTGGATTCTGGTGCATGGTTTTGAAACCGCAGTCAGAAAAAAATCACATCCATATCAACATTTTTATAACCCCCGGGGCTGTCGTTTTGGTCAAAAAATGAAAATTCTAAAAGTTCCTGTTTTTCTGCTTTAAACTCTAGGTTCACATCCAAAATGTATTACTGAGTTGAAAGAAGTTGATTGTGGTGCATGGTTTTGAAACCGCAGTCAGAAAAAAAATCACATCCATATCAACATTTTATAAGCCATGGACCTGTCGTTTTGGTCAAAAAATGAAAATTCTAAAAGTTCCGGTTTTTCTGCTTTAAACTCTAGGTACACATCCAAAATGTATTACTGAGTTGAAAGAAGTGGATTCTGGTGAATGGTTTTGAAACCGCAGTCAGAAAAAAAAATCACATCCATATCAACATTTTTATAACCCCCGGGGCTGTCGTTTTGGTCAAAAAATGAAAATTCTAAAAGTTTCTGTTTTTCTGCTTTAAACTCTAGGTACACATCCAAAATGTATTACTGAGTTGAAAGAAGTGGATTCTGGTGCATGGTTTTGAAACCGCAGTCAGAAAAAAAATCACATCCATATCAACATTTTTATAAGCCATGGACCTGTCGTTTTGGTCAAAAAATGAAAATTCTAAAAGTTTCTGTTTTTCTGCTTTAAACTCTAGGTACACATCCAAAATGTATTACTGAGTTGAAAGAAGTTGATTGTGGTGCATGGTTTTGAAACCGCAGTCAGAAAAAAATCACATCCATATCAACATTTTTATAACCCCCGGGGCTGTCGTTTTGGTCAAAAAATGAAAATTCTAAAAGTTCCTGTTTTTCTGCTTTAAACTCTAGGTTCACATCCAAAATGTATTACTGAGTTGAAAGAAGTTGATTGTGGTGCATGGTTTTGAAACCGCAGTCAGAAAAAAAATCACATCCATATCAACATTTTATAACCCCCGGTCCTGTCGTTTTGGTCAAAAAATGAAAATTCTAAAAGTTCCCTTTTTTCTGCTTTAAACTCTAGGTACACATCCAAAATGTATTACTGAGTTGAAAGAAGTTGATTGTGGTGCATGGTTTTGAAACCGCAGTCAGAAAAAAAATCACATCCATATCAACATTTTTATTTACCCAGTCCTGTCGTTTTGGTCAAAAAATCAAAATTCTAAAAGTTCCTTTTTTCTGCTTTAAACTTTAGGTATACATCCAATATATATTACTGAGTTGAAATAAGTTGGTTGTTGTTCATGGTTTTGAAACCGCAGTCAGAAAAAAAATCACATCCATATCAACATTTTATAACCCCCAGTCCTGTCGTTTTGGTCAAAAAATGAAAATTCTAAAAGTTCCTTTTTTTCTGCTTTAACTCTAGGTACACATCCAAAATGTATTACTGAGTTGAAAGAAGTTGATTGTGGTGCATGGTTTTGAAACCGCAGTCAGAAAAAAAATCACATCCATATCAACATTTTTATAACCCCCGGGGCTGTCGTTTTGGTCAAAAAATGAAAATTCTAAAAGTTCCTGTTTTTCTGCTTTAAACTCTAGGTTCACATCCAAAATGTATTACTGAGTTGAAAGAAGTTGATTGTGGTGCATGGTTTTGAAACCGCAGTCAGAAAAAAAATCACATCCATATCAACATTTTTATAAGCCATGGACCTGTCGTTTTGGTCAAAAAATGAAAATTCTAAAAGTTCCGGTTTTTCTGCTTTAAACTCTAGGTACACATCCAAAATGTATTACTGAGTTGAAAGAAGTGGATTCTGGTGAATGGTTTTGAAACCGCAGTCAGAAAAAAAAATCACATCCATATCAACATTTTTATAACCCCCGGGGCTGTCGTTTTGGTCAAAAAATGAAAATTCTAAAAGTTTCTGTTTTTCTGCTTTAAACTCTAGGTACACATCCAAAATGTATTACTGAGTTGAAAGAAGTGGATTCTGGTGCATGGTTTTGAAACCGCAGTCAGAAAAAAAATCACATCCATATCAACATTTTTATAAGCCATGGACCTGTCGTTTTGGTCAAAAAATGAAAATTCTAAAAGTTTCTGTTTTTCTGCTTTAAACTCTAGGTACACATCCAAAATGTATTACTGAGTTGAAAGAAGTTGATTGTGGTGCATGGTTTTGAAACCGCAGTCAGAAAAAAATCACATCCATATCAACATTTTTATAACCCCCGGGGCTGTCGTTTTGGTCAAAAAATGAAAATTCTAAAAGTTCCTGTTTTTCTGCTTTAAACTCTAGGTTCACATCCAAAATGTATTACTGAGTTGAAAGAAGTTGATTGTGGTGCATGGTTTTGAAACCGCAGTCAGAAAAAAAATCACATCCATATCAACATTTTATAACCCCCGGTCCTGTCGTTTTG
This sequence comes from Crinia signifera, assembly GCF_055691185.1. Classification (NCBI taxonomy): domain Eukaryota; kingdom Metazoa; phylum Chordata; class Amphibia; order Anura; family Myobatrachidae; genus Crinia; species Crinia signifera. The sequence goes on along the minus strand of NC_139224.1, from coordinate 135,522,383 downwards.
GTCAAAAAATGAAAATTCTAAAAGTTCCCTTTTTTCTGCTTTAAACTCTAGGTACACATCCAAAATGTATTACTGAGTTGAAAGAAGTTGATTGTGGTGCATGGTTTTGAAACCGCAGTCAGAAAAAAAATCACATCCATATCAACATTTTTATTTACCCAGTCCTGTCGTTTTGGTCAAAAAATCAAAATTCTAAAAGTTCCTTTTTTCTGCTTTAAACTTTAGGTATACATCCAATATATATTACTGAGTTGAAATAAGTTGGTTGTTGTTCATGGTTTTGAAACCGCAGTCAGAAAAAAAATCACATCCATATCAACATTTTATAACCCCCAGTCCTGTCGTTTTGGTCAAAAAATGAAAATTCTAAAAGTTCCTTTTTTTCTGCTTTAACTCTAGGTACACATCCAAAATGTATTACTGAGTTGAAAGAAGTTGATTGTGGTGCATGGTTTTGAAACCGCAGTCAGAAAAAAAATCACATCCATATCAACATTTTTATAACCCCCGGGGCTGTCGTTTTGTTAAAAAAATGAAAATTCTAAAAGTTCCGGTTTTTCTGCTTTAAACTGTAGGTACACATCCAAAATGTATTACTGAGTTGAAAGAAGTGGATTCTGGTGAATGGTTTTGGAACCGCAGTCAGAAAAAAAATCACATCCATATTAACATTTTTATAACCCCCGGGGCTGTCGTTTTGGTCAAAAAATGAAAATTCTAAAAGTTCCGGTTTTTCTGCTTTAAACTCTAGATACACATCCAAAATGTATTACTGAGTTGAAAGAAGTGGATTCTGGTGAATGGTTTTGAAACCGCAGTCAGAAAAAAAAATCACATCCATATCAACATTTTTATAACCCCCGGGGCTGTCGTTTTGGTCAAAAAATTAAAATTCTAAAAGTTCCTGTTTTTCTGCTTTAAACTCTAGGTACACATCCAAAATGTATTACTGAGTTGAAAGAAGTGGATTCTGGTGCATGGTTTTGAAACCGCAGTCAGAAAAAAAATCACATCCATATCAACATTTTTATAACCCCCGGGGCTGTCGTTTTGGTCAAAAAATGAAAATTCTAAAAGTTCCTGTTTTTCTGCTTTAAACTCTAGGTACACATCCAAAATGTATTACTGAGTTGAAAGAAGTGGATTCTGGTGCATGGTTTTGAAACCGCAGTCAGAAAAAAAATCACATCCATATCAACATTTTTATAACCCCCGGGGCTGTCGTTTTGGTCAAAAAATGAAAATTCTAAACGTTCCTGTTTTTCTGCTTTAAACTCTAGGTACACATCCAAAATGTATTACTGAGTTGAAAGAAGTGGATTCTGGTGCATGGTTTTGAAACCGCAGTCAGAAAAAAAAATCACATCCATATCAACATTTTTATAACCCCCGGGGCTGTCGTTTTGGTCAAAAAATGAAAATTCTAAAAGTTACTGTTTTTCTGCTTTAAACTCTAGGTACACATCCAAAATGTATTACTGAGTTGAAAGAAGTTGATTGTGGTGCATGGTTTTGAAACCGCAGTCAGAAAAAAAATCACATCCATATCCACATTTTTATAACCCCCGGTCCTGTCGTTTTGGTCAAAAAATAAAAATTCTAAAAGTTCCTTTTTTTCTGCTTTAAACTCTAGGTACACATCCAAAATGTATTACTGAGTTGAAAGAAGTTGATTGTGGTGCATGGTTTTGAAACTGCAGTCAGAAAAAAAAATCACATCCATATCACCCTTTTTATAACTCCCGGTCCTGTCGTTTTGGTCAAAAAATGAAATTTCTAAAAGTTCCTTTTTCTCTGCTTTAAACTCTATGTACACATCCAAAATGTATTACTGAGTTGAAATAAGTTGATTGTGGTGCATGGTTTTGAAACCGCAGTCAGAAAAAAAATCACATCCATATCAACATTTTATAACCCCCGGTCCTGTCGTTTTGGTCAAAAAATGAAAATTCTAAAAGTTCCTTTTTTTCTGCTTCAAACTCTAGGTACACATCCAAAATGTATTACTGAGTTGAAAGAAGTTGATTGTGGTGCATGGTTTTGAAACCGCAGTCAGAAAAAAAATCACATCCATATCAACATTTCATAACCCCCGGTCCTGTCGTTTTGGTCAAAAAATGAAAATTCTAAATGTTCCTTTTTTTCTGCTTTAAACTCTCTAGGTACACATCCAAAATGTATTACTGAGTTGAAAGAAGTTGATTGTGGTGCATGGTTTTGAAACCGCAGTCAGAAAAAAAATCACATCCATATCAACATTTTTATAACCCCCGGTCCTGTCATTTTGGTCAAAAAATGAAAATTCTAAAAGTTCCTTTTTTTCTGCTTTAAACTCTAGGTACACATCCAAAATGTATTACTGAGTTGAAAGAAGTTGATTGTGGTGCATGGTTTTGAAACCGCAGTCAGAAAAAAATCACATCCATATCAACATTTTATAACCCCCGGTCCTGTCGTTTTGGTCAAAAAATGAAAATTCTAAAAGTTCCTTTTTTTCTGCTTTAAACTCTAGGTACACATCCAAAATGTATTACTGAGTTGAAAGAAGTTGATTGTGGTGCATGGTTTTGAAACCGCAGTCAGAAAAAAAATCACATCCATATCAACATTTTTATTACCCCCAGTCCTGTAGTTTTGGTCAAAAAATCAAAATTCTAAAAGTTCCTTTTTTCTGCTTTAAACTTTAGGTATACATCCAAAATATATTACTGAGTTGAAATAAGTTGGTTGTTGTTCATGGTTTTGAAACCGCAGTCAGAAAATAATCACATCCATATCAACATTTTATAACCCCCAGTCCTGTCGTTTTGGTCAAAAAATGAAAATTCTAAAAGTTCCTTTTTTTCTGCTTTAAACTCTAGGTACACATCCAAAATGTATTACTGAGTTGAAAGAAGTTGATTGTTGTGCATGGTTTTGAAACCGCAGTCAGAAAAAAAATCACATCCATATCAACATTTTTATTACCCCCGGTCCTGTCGTTATGGTCAAAAAATTAAAATTCTAAAAGTTCCTGTTTTTCTGCTTTAAACTCTAGGTACACATCCAAAATGTATTACTGAGTTGAAAGAAGTTGATTGTGGTGCATGGTTTTGAAACCGCAGTCAGAAAAAAAATCACATCCATATCAACATTTTTATAAGCCATGGACCTGTCGTTTTGGTCAAAAAATGAAAATTCTAAAAGTTCCTTTTTTTCTGCTTTAAACTCTAGGTACACATCCAAAATGTATTACTGAGTTGAAAGAAGTTGATTGTGGTGCATGGTTTTGAAACCGCAGTCAGAAAAAAAAATCACATCCATATCAACATTTTTATAACCCCTGGTCCTGTCGTTTTGGTCAAAAAATGAAAATTCTAAAAATTACTTTTTTTCTGCTTGAAACTCTAGGTACACATCCAAAATGTATTACTGAGTTGAAAGAAGTGGATTCTGGTGCATGGTTTTGAAACCGCAGTCCGAAAAAAAAATCACATCCATATCAACATTTTTATAACCCCCGGGGCTGTCGTTTTGGTCAAAAAATGAAAATTCTAAAAGTTACTGTTTTTCTGCTTTAAACTCTAGGTACACATCCAAAATGTATTACTGAGTTGAAAGAAGTTGATTGTGGTGCATGGTTTTGAAACCGCAGTCAGAAAAAAAATCACATCCATATCAACATTTTTATAACCCCCGGTCCTGTCGTTTTGGTCAAAAAGTAAAAATTCTAAAAGTTCCTTTTTTACTGCTTTAAACTCTAGGTACACATCCAAAATGTATTACTGAGTTGAAAGAAGTTGATTGTGGTGCATGGTTTTGAAACCGCAGTCAGAAAAAAAATCACATCCATATCAACATTTTATAACCCCCGGTCCTGTCGTTTTGGTCAAAAAATGAAAATTCTAAAAGTTCCTTTTTTTCTGCTTCAAACTCTAGGTACACATCCAAAATGTATTACTGAGTTGAAAGAAGTTGATTGTGGTGCATGGTTTTGAAACCGCAGTCAGAAAAAAAATCACATCCATATCAACATCTTTATAACCCCCGGTCCTGTCATTTTGGTCAAAAAATGAAAATTCTAAAAGTTCCTTTTTTTCTGCTTTAAACTCCAGTTACACATCCAAAATGTATTACTGAGTTGAAAGAAGTTGATTGTGGTGCATGGTTTTGAAACCGCAGTCAGAAAAAAAATCACATCCATATCAACATTTTATAACCCCCGGTCCTGTCGTTTTGGTCAAAAAATGAAAATTCTAAAAGTTCCCTTTTTTCTGCTTTAAACTCTAGGCACACATCCAAAATGTATTACTGAGTTGAAAGAAGTTGATTGTGGTGCATGGTTTTGAAACCGCAGTCAGAAAAAAAATCACATCCATATCAACATTTTTATTACCCCCAGTCCTGTCGTTTTGGTCAAAAAATCAAAATTCTAAAAGTTCCTTTTTTCTGCTTTAAACTTTAGGTATACATCCAATATATATTACTGAGTTGAAATAAGTTGGTTGTTGTTCATGGTTTTGAAACCGCAGTCAGAAAAAAAATCACATCCATATCAACATTTTATAACCCCCAGTCCTGTCGTTTTGGTCAAAAAATGAAAATTCTAAAAGTTCCTTTTTTTCTTCTTTAAACTCTAGGTACACATCCAAAATGTATTACTGAGTTGAAAGAAGTGGATTCTGGTGAATGGTTTTGGAACCGCAGTCAGAAAAAAAATCACATCCATATCAACATTTTTATAACCCCCGGGGCTGTCGTTTTGGTCAAAAAATGAAAATTCTAAAAGTTCCGGTTTTTCTGCTTTAAACTCTAGGTACACATCCAAAATGTATTACTGAGTTGAAAGAAGTGGATTCTGGTGCATGGTTTTGAAACCGCAGTCAGAAAAAAAATCACATCCATATCAACATTTTTATTACCCCCGGTCCTGTCGTTATGGTCAAAAAATGAAAATTCTAAAAGTTCCTGTTTTTCTGCTTTAAACTCTAGGTACACATCCAAAATGTATTACTGAGTTGAAAGAAGTTGATTGTGGTGCATGGTTTTGAAACCGCAGTCAGAAAAAAAATCACATCCATATCAACATTTTTATAAGCCATGGACCTGTCGTTTTGGTCAAAAAATGAAAATTCTAAAAGTTCCTTTTTTTCTGCTTTAAACTCTAGGTACACATCCAAAATGTATTACTGAGTTGAAAGAAGTTGATTGTGGTGCATGGTTTTGAAACCGCAGTCAGAAAAAAAAATCACATCCATATCAACATTTTTATAACCCCTGGTCCTGTCGTTTTGGTCAAAAAATGAAAATTCTAAAAATTACTTTTTTTCTGCTTAAAACTCTAGGTACACATCCAAAATGTATTACTGAGTTGAAAGAAGTGGATTCTGGTGCATGGTTTTGAAACCGCAGTCCGAAAAAAAAATCACATCCATATCAACATTTTTATAACCCCCGGGGCTGTCGTTTTGGTCAAAAAATGAAAATTCTAAAAGTTACTGTTTTTCTGCTTTAAACTCTAGGTACACATCCAAAATGTATTACTGAGTTGAAAGAAGTTGATTGTGGTGCATGGTTTTGAAACCGCAGTCAGAAAAAAAATCACATCCATATCAACATTTTTATAACCCCCGGTCCTGTCGTTTTGGTCAAAAAGTAAAAATTCTAAAAGTTCCTTTTTTACTGCTTTAAACTCTAGGTACACATCCAAAATGTATTACTGAGTTGAAAGAAGTTGATTGTGGTGCATGGTTTTAAAACCGCAGTCAGAAAAAAAATCACATCCATATCAACATTTTATAACCCCCGGTCCTGTCGTTTTGGTCAAAAAATGAAAATTCTAAAAGTTCCTTTTTTTCTGCTTCAAACTCTAGGTACACATCCAAAATGTATTACTGAGTTGAAAGAAGTTGATTGTGGTGCATGGTTTTGAAACCGCAGTCAGAAAAAAAATCACATCCATATCAACATTTCATAACCCCCGGTCCTGTCGTTTTGGTCAAAAAATGAAAATTCTAAAAGTTCCTTTTTTTCTGCTTTAAACTCTAGGTACACATCCAAAATGTATTACTGAGTTGAAAGAAGTTGATTGTGGTGCATGGTTTTGAAACCGCAGTCAGAAAAAAAATCACATCCATATCAACATCTTTATAACCCCCGGTCCTGTCATTTTGGTCAAAAAATGAAAATTCTAAAAGTTCCTTTTTTTCTGCTTTAAACTCCAGGTACACATCCAAAATGTATTACTGAGTTGAAAGAAGTTGATTGTGGTGCATGGTTTTGAAACCGCAGTCAGAAAAAAAATCACATCCATATCAACATTTTATAACCCCCGGTCCTGTCGTTTTGGTCAAAAAATGAAAATTCTAAAAGTTCCCTTTTTTCTGCTTTAAACTCTAGGCACACATCCAAAATGTATTACTGAGTTGAAAGAAGTTGATTGTGGTGCATGGTTTTGAAACCGCAGTCAGAAAAAAAATCACATCCATATCAACATTTTTATTACCCCCAGTCCTGTCGTTTTGGTCAAAAAATCAAAATTCTAAAAGTTCCTTTTTTCTGCTTTAAACTTTAGGTATACATCCAATATATATTACTGAGTTGAAATAAGTTGGTTGTTGTTCATGGTTTTGAAACCGCAGTCAGAAAAAAAATCACATCCATATCAACATTTTATAACCCCCAGTCCTGTCGTTTTGGTCAAAAAATGAAAATTCTAAAAGTTCCTTTTTTTCTTCTTTAAACTCTAGGTACACATCCAAAATGTATTACTGAGTTGAAAGAAGTGGATTCTGGTGAATGGTTTTGGAACCGCAGTCAGAAAAAAAATCACATCCATATCAACATTTTTATAACCCCCGGGGCTGTCGTTTTGGTCAAAAAATGAAAATTCTAAAAGTTCCGGTTTTTCTGCTTTAAACTCTAGGTACACATCCAAAATGTATTACTGAGTTGAAAGAAGTGGATTCTGGTGCATGGTTTTGAAACCGCAGTCAGAAAAAAAATCACATCCATATCAACATTTTTATAACCCCCGGGGCTGTCGTTTTGGTCAAAAAATGAAAATTCTAAAAGTTCCTGTTTTTCTGCTTTAAACTCTAGGTACACATCCAAAATGTATTACTGAGTTGAAAGAAGTGGATTCTGGTGCATGGCTTTGAAACCGCAGTCAGAAAAAAAAATCACATCCATATCAAAATTTTTATAACCCCCGGGGCTGTCGTTTTGGTCAAAAAATGAAAATTCTAAAAGTTCCTGTTTTTCTGCTTTAAACTCTAGGTACACTTTCAAAATGTATTACTGAGTTGAAAGAAGTGGATTCTGGTGCATGGTTTTGAAACCGCAGTCAGAAAAAAAATCACATCAATATCAACATTTTTATAACCCCCGGGGCTGTCGTTTTGGTCAAAAAATGAAAATTCTAAAAGTTCCTGTTTTTCTGCTTTAAACTCTAGGTACACATCCAAAATGTATTACTGAGTTGAAAGAAGTGGATTCTGGTGCATGGTTTTGAAACCGCAGTCAGAAAAAAAATCACATCCATATCAACATTTTTATAACCCCCGGGGCTGTCGTTTTGGTCAAAAAATTAAAATTCTAAACGTTCCTGTTTTTCTGCTTTAAACTCTAGGTACACATCCAAAATGTATTACTGAGTTGAAAGAAGTGGATTCTGGTGCATGGTTTTGAAACCGCAGTCAGAAAAAAAAATCACAACCATAACAACATTTTTATAACCCCCGGGGCTGTCGTTTTGGTCAAAAAATGAAAATTCTAAACGTTCCTGTTTTTCTGCTTTAAACTCTAGGTACACATGAATAATGTATTACTGAGTTGAAAGAAGTGGATTCTGGTGCATGGTTTTGAAACCGCAGTCAGAAAAAAAAATCACATCCATATCAACATTTTTATAACCCCCGGGGCTGTCGTTTTGGTCAAAAAATGAAAATTCTAAAAGTTACTGTTTTTCTGCTTTAAACTCTAGGTACACATCCAAAATGTATTACTGAGTTGAAAGAAGTTGATTGTGGTGCATGGTTTTGAAACCGCAGTCAGAAAAAAAATCACATCCATATCCACATTTTTATAACCCCCGGTCCTGTCGTTTTGGTCAAAAAATAAAAATTCTAAAAGTTCCTTTTTTTCTGCTTTAAACTCTAGGTACACATCCAAAATGTATTACTGAGTTGAAAGAAGTTGATTGTGGTGCATGGTTTTGAAACTGCAGTCAGAAAAAAAAATCACATCCATATCACCCTTTTTATAACTCCCGGTCCTGTCGTTTTGGTCAAAAAATGAAATTTCTAAAAGTTCCTTTTTCTCTGCTTTAAACTCTATGTACACATCCAAAATGTATTACTGAGTTGAAATAAGTTGATTGTGGTGCATGGTTTTGAAACCGCAGTCAGAAAAAAAATCACATCCATATCAACATTTTATAACCCCCGGTCCTGTCGTTTTGGTCAAAAAATGAAAATTCTAAAAGTTCCTTTTTTTCTGCTTCAAACTCTAGGTACACATCCAAAATGTATTACTGAGTTGAAAGAAGTTGATTGTGGTGCATGGTTTTGAAACCGCAGTCAGAAAAAAAATCACATCCATATCAACATGTCATAACCCCCGGTCCTGTCGTTTTGGTCAAAAAATGAAAATTCTAAAAGTTCCTTTTTTTCTGCTTTAAACTCTTTAGGTACACATCCAAAATGTATTACTGAGTTGAAAGAAGTTGATTGTGGTGCATGGTTTTGAAACCGCAGTCAGAAAAAAAATCACATCCATATCAACATTTTTATAACCCCCGGTCCTGTCATTTTGGTCAAAAAATGAAAATTCTAAAAGTTCCTTTTTTTCTGCTTTAAACTCTAGGTACACATCCAAAATGTATTACTGAGTTGAAAGAAGTTGATTGTGGTGCATGGTTTTGAAACCGCAGTCAGAAAAAAATCACATCCATATCAACATTTTATAACACCCGGTCCTGTCGTTTTGGTCAAAAAATGAAAATTCTAAAAGTTCCTTTTTTTCTGCTTTAAACTCTAGGTACACATCCAAAATGTATTACTGAGTTGAAAGAAGTTGATTGTGGTGCATGGTTTTTACAAGAGTAAAATGTGCCTTTTTGCAGATGACACAAAGGTATGCAACAGGGTAGACACACCAGGAGGGGTAAAACAAATGATTGAGGATCTAGGCAGATTAGAGAAATGGTCAAGAGAATGGCAACTACAGTTTAATGCCAAAAAATGCAAAATCATGCACTTGGGTCTCAGAAATCCAAAGACTCAATATAGTATAAATGGCACTATAATGGAAACTACTGAGGAAGAGAGGGATCTAGGTGTCACTATTTCAGGGGACTTAAAAGCAGGTAGGCAATGTAACAAAGCAATGAAGAAGGCAAGTCAGATGCTTGGTTGCATAGGGAGAGGTATCAGCAGTAGAAAGAAAGAAGTAATAATGCCACTGTATAGGTCATTGGTACGACCTCACCTAGAGTATTGTGTTCAGTTCTGGAGGCCATATCTCCAGAAGGATATAAATACATTAGAGACTGTACAAAGAAGAGCAACTAAAATGGTGCATGGCCTACATCACAAAACGTACCAGGAAAGACTAAAAGATCTTAATATGTATACTTTAGAGCAGAGAAGGGAAAGGGGGGACATGATAGAAACTTTCAAATATATCAAGGGCTTTAACAAGGTACAGGTGGGAGACATTCTTCACAGGAAGAGGAGCAACAGAACACGAGGACATGCACTGAAACTAGAGGGAGGAAGATTCAGGGGAAATGTGAGGAAGAATTTTTTCACAGAAAGAGTAGTAGATAAGTGGAATAGCCTCCCAACAGAGGTGGTAGACGCAAATACAGTAGTACAATTTAAACATGCTTGGGATAAGCATATTGATATCCTTACAAAAAAATAAGGATCAAATATGGTTTGAGGTAACATGTTTAAAAAAAGGGGAAGACTAGATGGGCCAAGTGGTTCTTATCTGCCGTCAAATTCTATGTTACCACAAATCCCGAGGAGAGTCCAAGTGCGGTAAGCCATTGCGCAATGACTTCCCGTAGTTTTTCTAGGAGGTTTTCCGCTGTGTGCCTTTTACTGAAACCGGTGATACACAGTGTAGCCTGCCTCTGAATAGCAATGGGAGATGATGTTGCTGCTGGCGCTGTTGGTGCTGCTGCTGAAGGCAATACATCCACCCAATGAGCTGTCACAGACATGTAGTCTTTTGTTTGCCCTGTTCTGCTTGTCCACATATACGTGGTTAAGTGGACAGTGGGTACAGAGGCATTTTTAAGGACAGTAACAACACTTTTTTTAATGTCCGTGTACAGTCTGGGTATTGCCTTCCTGGAGAAGTGGAACCTAGATGGAATTTGGTAACGGGGACACAGGATCTCTAGCAACTGGGTAAAACCCACAGAATTAATTGCGGATACTGGACGCACGTCTATTACCAACATAGTTGTTATGGCGTCAGTAATACGCTGTGCAACGGGGTGACTGCTGGCATACTTCGTCCCCCTTGCAAAGGATTGACTTACAGTAAGTTGCTTGGCTAAGTGATCAGGACTAGCATTCCTGGTCCCCTTCCTGGAAGCAGCAGCACCAGCAGCAGCAGCAGAAGCAACAGGTGTACCTGATAAGGATGCTTCTGAGGAATCCAGGATAGGAGAGGATTCAGTCAGGATCATGACATTGGGTGCAGGACTACTTCCCAATCCCATAATCACTGAGGATGGGGATGATGCAGGTGTTTGAGGAGATTGCACGCCCTTGGATTTAACAGAGAAAGGGGAGCAGGACGGTGACGCTGGGCGGGCTGCTACATGTTTGTTCACAGTTTTTTTTGACAAAAACTTCTGATGGATGAGCTGCAAATGACGTAACAGTGAGGAGGTTCCAAGGTGCTGCACGTCCTTACCTCTACTTACAATAGCTTTGCAAACGCTACACACGGCTTGACAGTTGTTGTCTGGATTTGGGTAGAAATAATTCCATACATGCGAGGTGGATTTTTTGGTCTTTTGCCCTGGCATGCCAATGGGCTTTTCCATACCCCGGACAACAACTGTCTCCGTCGGTGCCTTAAAACAAACAACATCATCCTCAACATCGTCATCATCCGCATCCCTGTGTGCCAGCTTCACCAACAGAATCCACATCCTCATCCAATTCCTCAGAAGCATCCTCAATAACCAGGTCAAAATCTTGACTGGGGATGCTCTTGCACACACTTGCAGAGGGCACGCAAATGGTGGATTGAACCTCCTCTTCATGAACAGTATTTGAAAGGTCAGGCTCACATATGGCATCCGTGGAAACACTTAGACTCTCCTCAGGGATTTGTGAACTGTCCTTTGTCGTAAAACATTGCTTTTTTTTTTGTAAATAGTAGCAGAAGGGCTACCATCATTCTTCTGAGAGCCATCAGTCAGAAACAAGGGCCAAGGCCGTAGTCTTTCTTTCTCACTGCGTGTGGTAAAGGGCATATTGCCAATTATATTTTTCTCAGCAGGGGTCTTCAATTTTTTGCTATGGACCATTGTAAATTTCGCTTTATGCTTTGCTTTCAGATAGCCTCTAGGTCTTCGACCATCGGCCTTGCCATCAGGATTCTGACTGCTGGTACCAGCTTCAGCACTTGTATCATGTTGCTGAACACCGCTATTTCGTTCTCCATCATCCTTCAAGACTATGTTTGTATTTTATTAATATTTTGGTGAATTGTCGTCACAGTAAACACAGGATAAATGTCCTACTGGACACACTGGATATGTCGACACAATGGACACTGTGGATATATGTCGCTCGTCACACTAGACACTGGATAATATTTATGTCACACTGGCTGGACACAGGATATATATGTAGTCACTGTAAACACTGGATAAATGTCCCACTGGACACACACTGGATATGTCGACACAATGGACACTGTGGATATATGTCGCTCGTCACACTAGACACTGGATAATATTTATGTCACACTGGCTGGACACAGGATAATTGTCATCACAGTAAACACTGGATAAATGTCCCACTGGACACACTGGATATATGGTGACACAATGGACACTGTGGATATATGTCGCTCGTCACACAAGACACTGGATAATATTTATGTCACACTGGCTGGACACAGGATATATATGTAGCAGGGTTGCCGACTTTCAAAAAATCCTCTCCAGGAGAAGCCCGGAGAGGATTCTTGCATTACGCGTTTTGGGGGAGGGGCTTAACTGTGACGCCATTAAGCCCCGCCCCCATTACAACAAATAGCCGAAATAACTGTTATCCGTGGAGGGGGCGGGGCTAAAACGTCACGATTGTGCCGTTTTAGCTCCGCCCCCTCCCCTGAGACCCGCGGATTGCGGCATATAAATGCCGCGATCGGGGGGCTCAGTGGGGGTCCCCCTGATTCCGGGAGGGTTGCCCACCCTTCCGGGGGCCGGGAGGAAGGACCCGATTTTCGGGAGACTCCCGCAAATTCCGGGAGGGTCGGCAACCCTGATATGTAGTCACTGTAAACACAGGATAAATGTCCCACTGGACACACTGGATATGTCGACACAATGGACACTGTGGATATATGTCGCTCGTCACACTAGACACTGGATAATATTTATGTCACACTGGCTGGACACAGGATAATTGTCGTCACAGTAAACAGTGGATAAATGTCCCACTGGACACACTGGATATGTCGACACAATGGACACTGTGGATATATGTTGCTCGTCACACTAGACACTGGATAATATTTATGTCACACTGGCTGGACACAGGATAATTGTCGTCACAGTAAACACTGGATAAATGTCACACTACTGACACCCTAGACACTGGATATATATGTCAACACAGGATATATATGTTGTCACACTAGACACAGCCAGTGCCAGATTAAGGTCTAAATGGGCCTGGAGCTGAAAATTATCAAGGGCCTATTATGCACAATAATAGGGGTTGTGGCCAGCACCTAATAATGTGGGGGGTGTGACCAATGTTCTGGTTGGGTGGTCTGCTCACAGGTGTGTCTCTATTTGTGTAAATACTTTTAACTAATTATATATAATAAGTGTGTGTGTGTGTGTTGGAAAAGGCAGGGGGCTGGCATAGGAAAATTGCAAAGGGTTCAGTATAGGGTGGAAAATGGCGAAAAGGTTGGCATATGCAAGGGCCTGGCACAGAAAAGAGGGAAAATAGAATATACTGTACTTACCTTCCAGCGGCGACTGCAGACTTTGGGCTTCAGTGCCAACCATTTATCGCCAGCACTGAGAGCATCGGATGATATATATGCACACTCCCTCCAGCCAAAGAGTGCAATGGCATATAATATATATATATATATATATATATATATATATATATATATATATATATATATATATATATATATACTGCTTGCTGGGTCCGGCACTCCCAAATAATGCAACAACAACCGCGGTGCCCTCCAGGGTATAATATAGACAGGAGTGTATCAAAGATACAAATAGGCGGCACTCCCACGGATTTGATAGAGAAATAATTCAGACCCACAACTGGATAAGTCTGACGTTTCGGTTATTTATTAACCTTTTTCAAAGACAAAGATAAGATAGAAATGAACTTACTTTATAGCAGAGTGCACCCGTGCGTCCTCCCTTCATTCCCACGTCTGCGCCCCGACCGCGCTTGTGAGTGACGTCATCGGAATTAGGTCCTCAGCCGCGTCCCACAGCCAGCCGGCAGCGTTCCCGTAGCAACAAAGGAAGCTAAAAGAAAAAATGTGAAGAGGAGCCGTTTAAACCCGGTAGACTGGCAGGAGCAGAATAACACAAAATAAAGAGTACAATATTAAACATTAATGAATCAATGAGTACTACAATAGAGAGACACATAATCAATGAGCTGGGATCGGACCTGGAAAAGAAAAGCATAAAAAGCGTATACATACTAATCATGATATACTGTTAGATACATGATCACGCAGCGATAAGCTAAAGAAGCAGGTTTGAGGGAGAAAAGATCAAACTAAGCAGGGAGATATCCGTAATGTATTAAATTAACATATGGCACAACAATACATCTTTACAGGAAGCAATTCAGAGAGGAGTATTCATTGAGTCCCGAAGGTGTAACCACATTGAGTTTAAAAAATCCATTTGGCTTCTAATTGAAGCAACTTTTTGTCCCGGTCACCACCACGGATGCTTTGCGGGACCTGGTCAATCATTTTATATTTCAATGTTGGAAGACTATGTCTGAATTCTCTGAAGTGCCTTGTTCTGAAGATTCACCTTCAAGTGCCTGTTTGATGGAAGACCGGTGCATGGCCATACGCTCTTTGAAGGTTCTGGTTGTTTTGCCCACACACATGAGACCGCACGGGCATCGGATGACATATACTACGTAACAGCTCATGCATGTGAACACTTTCTTGATCTTGTACCGGTAGCCCGTGTGTGGGTGTGTGAATGTGTCACCTTGTTCCAGGTACCCACACGTCACACAACCCGTGCAACGGTAATTCCCTGGCTTTCTCATTAAGAAATGGGTTTTCTTCTGTTTGCCCATATTCGTGACATCATTCTTCACCAATTTCTCTCGAAGACTGGTACCACGTTTGTAGCAGGGCATCACTTCTTTGTTATGTAGGGCCGGGAGATCAGGGTCTTGCTTCACCAGTGGCCAGACTTGTTTTGCTGTGTTCACCAACACGGAGCTACCCGTCGAATACGTGTTAATGAAAGGTATTTTAGTGGATTGGGCATTTTTATCCTTGCTGAGCAGGGTGTCGGCTCTACTGATTGATAAGGCCCGATTCTTCGCGCGCACCAAAGTTTCATGCTTGTAACCTCTACATTCAAACTTTTGAACCATGTCATCCATATGTGCAACCGCTACTGATTCGTCGCTGCAGATTCTCCTCGCTCTCAACATCTGGGAGAATGGGAGACCTCTTTTAGCTGCAGGGGGATGAAAGCTAGACGCTTTGAGGAGCGTGTTGCGATCCGTATCTTTATGATAAAGATAGGTACTCAGCTGATCACCACACACTGGGATTTGTACATCAAGATAACTTATAGTAGACGGACTCTGGTTAGAGGTAAATTTGATGTTGCTATCGGCTGTGTTGGCATATGTCAAGACCACGTCCAGGTTCTCCTTCCCCCCTGTCCAGATCAGCAAAATATCGTCGATGAATCGTATGTATAATGCAATGTTGCCTTGGGCTGCAGGGTGGGAGAGTATCAACTTATTCTCCATCTGGAACATATATGCATTTGCATACGTCGGGGCCACGCAAGAACCCATTGCGCAGCCCGGACGCTGCAAGTAATATGCCCCATCAAAGTAGAAATAATTTCGCTTTAATGTCAATTCCAGTAAGCGCAAATAAAAGTCTGTGGCTGGACCTTTATATTCAGGACAATCCTGAATTAGGTTGGCGGTTGCAGAGAGTCCATCTTGATGCGGGATATTGGTGTAAAGACTCACCACATCAAGAGAGCATAGAATGACGGATTCAGGCAATTTGCCTAGGGCTTCTTGTCTCAAAATGAGCTCAGTGGTATCTTTGAGAAAGGACTGCTGTACCTGCACAACGGGTTGGAGATAGGCGTCTAGGTACTGTGAAACCACATAATATAGTGATCCTCTGGCAGAAATGATCGGCCTCCCTGGCGGGCATACAGCATTTTTGTGTAGTTTGGGTATGGTGTAGAGAAGCGGGGTTGTCGGAAATTTGGTATGCAGGGCTTCAGCACATTTTTTGGTGATGACATGATTGTCCATTGCTGCCTTCAGGATGTCATCCAGCTCCTCTTTGAATTTGTTGGTAGGGTCACCCCCGAGCCGCTCATAAACCACTGGATCAGATAATTGATTGTAAATGTCAGCCTTGTAAAAATCTACATCCAGGACTACAACTGCACCGCCTTTGTCGGCTGATCGCACGACTATGTCATCATACGATTGCAGTTGTTTCAGAGCTGTTTGTTGATTCACAGTCATGTTGTTACGTATTGGCTCTTTCACAGGATGAGTTGAATTAGCTTGATCCAGCATTCTGTTTAAATATTTGATGCTTGGGTTCGTGGGGTGAGGGTCATAATTAGATGTGGTTTTGATAGGCAATTGCTCAGTAAGGGTACAGGTGCTGAGTGCCCCAAAATGTTCTTTTAATCTCAGGGACCGTGCAAATTTGTAGTTTTCTACTTTAGTGTCAAAGGCATTATGATAATTGGTTGGGACAAATGATAATCCCAGCGTATGTATACGCTTTTTATGCTTTTCTTTTCCAGGTCCGATCCCAGCTCATTGATTATGTGTCTCTCTATTGTAGTACTCATTGATTCATTAATGTTTAATATTGTACTCTTTATTTTGTGTTATTCTGCTCCTGTCAGTCTACCGGGTTTAAACGGCTCCTTTTCACATTTTTTCTTTTAGCTTCCTTTGTTGCTACGGGAACGCTGCCGGCTGGCTGTGGGACGCGGCTGAGGACGTAATTCCGATGACGTCACTCACAAGCGCGGTCGGGGCGCAGACGTGGGAATGAAGGGAGGACGCACGGGTGCACTCTGCTATAAAGTAAGTTCATTTCTATCTTATCTTTGTCTTTGAAAAAGGTTAATAAATAACCGAAACGTCAGACTTATCCAGTTGTGGGTCTGAATTATTTCTCTATCAAATCCGTGGGAGTGCCGCCTATTTGTATCTTTGATACACTCCTGTCTATATATATATATATATATATATATATATATATATATAGACTTTGGGTCCGGCACTCCACGTGACAGGCAAATACTTGGCCTGGTGCCTTCACAATAGCAGAAGCGAAATATGAGACAGAGGTGCGGCACTCGGGTACATCAAACACAGGAGACGAGGTGTCAGGCAACGTTTCAGTTTATAACTGTTTTCAAGCAGTGACATACATGAACAACAAACATTTAAATACCTGTATCAGCACCGCCTCTCACCGTGGGGGATGCTGGCTTCCGCGCAGTGACGTCCCGGTGGACGCTGTCGCGCTGCCGATGACGTCACCTCGTCAGCGTGCTTCTCACCTCGGGAGGCGCACTGTAGTTGCTAAGCAACCCATAACAAACCCACGGACATGCTGAAAAAATACAGAAAAATGCAACATAAGAAAAAACATCGTGCAAATAAATATATACATATGAAAAGGTATAAAAACGGCAGACATATATAGCAGTTGGCTCATGCAGAAAAATAGATATAATGCTGTATATCATGTGGAAGAGTAACTGTAACATTAATTAAAACAGCTATATGAAATATACTCATTTAGCCCTTTTGGCTGGATCACATCCAACCGGGCTATCCACCGGTTTTCACATTGTATGAGCTTCAGCCCACGATTCCCTCCTCTGATGGAGGGTAAAATGGCATCGATCATGCGATATCGCAGGCTGTTAAGGGGATGGGCCGCACTGGCAAAGTGCCGAGCCACAGGCTGGTCGCTGTGGCCGGCCACCAGAGCGTTGCGGATGGCGGACCTGTGGGCAGTCATGCGAATTTTAAATTTGTTCTCCGTTTTGCCGATGTATACCAGACCACATGGACATATGATCTGGTATACAACGAACATGGAATCGCAATTTAAGCGATGTCGGATTTTATAAGTGTGGCCTGAATGCGGGTGTTGAAAGGTGTCACCGGCCAGTAAAAACTGGCAGGTGACGCATCCGCATCTGCTACAACCTAATTTAGGTGGAGGCAAGAATGAAGCGGGCATAGCAGGTGTTTTCTCAGGTTTGAGATTGGCTATGTCAGTCTTAACCAGCCAAGATCTCAAATTCCTGCCTCGAGAGTAGCAGGGCATAAGTCTTTGATCCTTTGCTCCCATGGAGGGATCAGAGGATATCAGCGGCCAATGTTTTTTAGCAATATTTTGAATACTGGGTGATAAGGTATTATATTTATTAACCCATGGTAGTACTGCTGTTTTTTGGTTCTTGACCCCCTTAGGGGACAGTAGAGCAGTTCTATCAAGATTCATGGCTTTGTTTTTGGCCTCCTCAAGTATTTTATTACTATAACCTCTAGCTTTAAGTTTAGTAATAAGGTTTTCTATTTGTTGCAAGGCCGCCTCCCTATTGCTGTTTATGCGCATGATGCGGACCATTTGAGAAAATGGGAGCCCGCGAATCAATGCTTTGGGATGGCAGCTTGAGGCCTGCAGTAATAGGTTACGGTCCGTGGGCTTAGAAAAGACAGTGGTCGATAGTGCATTTGATTTGATGTCAATGTGCACATCCAAAAAATTCATAGAAGTTTGGTCCATAGCATAGGTAAAAGCAATGGGATCACCTAACTGGTGGTACTCCTGTAAGATGTTATCAAATACCTGTTTGGGGCCCTTCCACACTACGAATAAATCGTCGATGTATCGACTGAACGATAGTGTGTTGTCCCTCATGGCAGCATTCCCATAAAACAATTGGTCCTCTACTGAGAACATCACAATATTAGCATAACACGGAGCTGCGCTCGATCCCATCGCGCAGCCCCGTGTTTGCAGAAAGAATTTGTTGTCATAGATAAAAAAATTATTAAACAAAATAAGTCTAAGCATTTTCATAATTACAACAATTTGTGCCTCAGGAAAAGCTTTTTTCTTTGTCAGGAATCTGGTTATAGACCAGTCCTCTAAAGAATTGGAGAAAATTAAAGAAAAATTATCCACATTTGAGGACTCGCACTTACCTACCCTGATTGCTGATAAAGAGACCAATTGGCAGACCGAGATGCAGGCACAAATCACCCAATATAAAAAAGATCTTATTAAATTCAAAAAAGAAAAATTACAAAAGGTAACCATGGATTATGAAAGACACACAGTCTATAAATGGCTTTCTGACCCAAGCGGGTCTGATCAACGTAGAGTCCCATTCTTCAGACGTAACAGGAAACCTATGTCTAGATTTGAATCAGACTCTTCACATGAGACAGGAAGTTCCAACTCTGAAAGAGAGAACCCCTCTGCTGCCGCGGCCCCTTTAGGGGTGACCACCCGTGCCGCAATTGGAGGCCCAAGAGGAGGGCCACGAGGCGCGGCGGCCAAAGGAAAAGGCAGGGGCAGAGTGGGCAGACCGCCCAAACAGCACTGAGCACAGTGTATAACCTGTCATCATATGAGTTGTCTCCCAGTGAGTTAAAGCTCTTGAACAAAGGACTGTCATTTGTCCCGTCTAACGGGTTTGAGAAATTGCAGTGGGATATTGAACAGCATGCCCTCAATCGCAAGTTACGTTTAAAGGAGTTTTTCCATTCACGACCCCCAGAAATCAATATTTCCAATGTGAACACCAGGGCCTCAGCTAGAATCCTGCCCGAAAAACTTAAACCTTTTGTGCCCCCTTCGAGTTTTGACCCATTGTCAAATAATCCAAGCATTAAGACATTTTCAAGAATGCTGGAACAAGAGGTCAAAGAATTACAGCAGTCTACAATTGAACAGCACCACAACCTCACGCCGCTTGAAAGACAAGCTCTCAAATCGATATCCCAAAACAAAAGCCTTATTATACGACCGGCCGATAAGGGCGGGGGCATCGTGCTTCAGGATCTTAATGATTACAAAGCCGAAGCAGAACGTCAATTATCTGACCCCAATGTGTGCAAGCCTCTCAGCAAGGACCCCACTGCTCAGTGTAAAAAAATTCGGTACTTGTGAGTTATCCGGGCGCCCGATTTTTGGTCGTATACGCATCGCGTCGCATCGCATGGCATCGTATGTTAACCAAATGGCATGCGATGCGACGCGACGAGATCACCACCCGAACCCGATTTCGCATCGCGTCGCATCGTATGTTAACCAAATGGCATGCGATGCGACGCGACGAGATCACCACCCAAACCCGATTTTACATCGGGTACCATGTAAAGTGATCACGTCGCATCGCATGTTAACCACATGGCATGCGATGCGATGCGACAGCACCCGATTTTAGCAGGGCAAAACCCCCAGAAAGTGTCACAAAAAGTGACACAATGTCAGTCCCATCCCCATTGTCAACGCCACTCCACTATCAACGTGAACCCGAAGCGTGGCGAGCGCAGCGAGCCCACGAGGGGCGGCGGTACGCGTCCTCCGACCTTTTCATGCCCTACTATCCACTAGGGCGTGGAGTGAGAATAGAATAGTGTGGCGAGCGCAGCGAGCCACCGAGCCCGAAGCGTGGCGAGCGCAGCGAGCCCCGCGAGGGGACACGGATACCTTCACAAGGAAGCGCGTCCCTTCGCGGGCTTCCCAGGTGTCCGCGTCGCCATGGACACCTGGGAAGCCCGCGAAGGGACGCGCTTCCCTGTGAAGGTATCCGTGTCCCCTCGCGGGGCTCGCTGCGCTCGCCACGCTTCGGGCTCGGTGGCTCGCTGCGCTCGCCACACTATTCTATTCTCACTCCACGCCCTAGTGGATAGTAGGGCATGAAAAGGTCGGAGGACGCGTACCGCCGCCCCTCGCGGGCTCGCTGCGCTCGCCACGCTTCGGGTTCACGTTGATAGTGGAGTGGCTGTGAGCATCCAATATCATTCATCAATATCATTCATACCTGACACATTAAGGACAACTGAATTTAAGGGAATAACTGTGTAATTAACATATTATCGAAATAAATTATAATAACAATGAATCACAAAGCACACAATAATCAATTACCATCATTATTTATCGAGCAAAGTGAGCGCATGTAGAATGCGGGCAAATGCGCTGTCTCCCGCCAGGCACTTTCGCCACACAAACTCCTGCATGTAGGAATCAAGGTGATGGCGGGCTGTGCCCCGCTGGCGTTTGTTGCGCCATTTTGCACAACCCCACAGTCTCTCAATGTTCTGGGTGTGTGCACCAGTCTCTGGGTCTACAAAATTGTACCGATGGTTGACCCTCAAGTGGCTGTAACCAGCCCGCTCCAGTTCAGGAGTTTTGTAGGCGCGCCAGCAATCGCTGACTATCGTGCTGCCAGGCGCCACGTGCTCCACAATTGCACTGAGGAGAGTTGGTGCATCTCGCTTGGCAACTGCTACCATGAAACAGTCCCCTGTCTCCCGGCACACTCCTCCGAACACCCACTGCTGTGGGAGAACTCTGCCAACATTGGCTTGGCGTTTCACAAAGAGTGTCTCGTCCACCTCCACTATCTGCCCTGGTCCTCCAATCTGGCGTTGAGGCTGTGACATCAAATCACATTGGCATGCCTCCCGCATCAATGCGTTATAAAATACGGTGCTTTTGTTGCATATTTTCAAGTTCTTAGTACAGAACTCTATTGAAGTGAGTTCATCACACCAGCAGTAGATGAAGCGCAGGATTGTCATGAACGGCAGCCTGCACCCAGGGTAGAATAGCGAGGCCCGCAGACTCGGTTTTTCCCGCAACTTTTAATGTAGCACCGCCATTTGCGCTCCTTTATAGACAGGCGCATAGGGTGGCCATTTGGACAAGTGGCTGTAGAAGGAAGCAGCCCTTTGTCCTGCAGGAATACTACTGTCTCTTCTTCAGTTTTAGGGAGGCTGAAGATACCATCCACCAAAGCCATTTTGGGACAGGTGTAAGGGGGCAGGTGTAAGGGGCCAAATGGGGCAATATTGGGGCAAATGTCCAAAAATTCACCTCACAAATACACCAACACTGTAAATCACTTGCTCTCTCTGTAAATCACTTGCTCTCTCCTCTGGAAACTACCTCACACTGATTTTCTTCCAGATGTGGCAGAGGGCGGGTTTAAAAATGGGCGGGAAGTGTTAACATCGCGTCGCGTCGCATCGCATCCCATCGTATACCATATAATAAGCATACGATGCGACGAGATACGACGCGATGGCAAATCGCGTCGCATCGCGTCGCATCGTATGCTTATTATAATGGCATGCGATGACCACATCGGGCGCCCGGATAACTCACAAGTACCAAAAATTCTTACAACTCTGCTTAAAGAAGCAGTGGACACTGGGCTAATAGAGGACTCTTGGTTGTCTGCTTTGATTCCCGAGCACCCTTTAGTCCCCCTCTTTTATACCATACCTAAAATGCACAAAAGCATTGAATCTCCTCCCGGGCGCCCTATCATCGCAGCCCGGGGTTCGCTGTTCCAGCCGGTGGCCATCCTCTTGGACTCCTTACTACAGCCCTGGATTGTCCAAGAACCTAGCTTTTTGAGAGACACTGGACAATTTTTGTCTAAATTGAATGAGATTGATCGTGTGCCTGACAACTGCTGGCTAATTGGGATAGACGTGGTTAGTCTATACACGTCTATTCCCCATGAATATGGGTTAGAGGCGGTAACCAGATTCCTGACAAAGAAAAAAGCTTTTCCTGAGGCACAAATTGTTGTAATTATAAAAATGCTTAGACTTATTTTGTTTAATAATTTTTTTATCTATGACAACAAATTCTTTCTGCAAACACGGGGCTGCGCGATGGGATCGAGCGCAGCTCCGTGTTATGCTAATATTGTGATGTTCTCAGTAGAGGACCAATTGTTTTATGGGAATGCTGCCATGAGGGACAACACACTATCGTTCAGTCGATACATCGACGATTTATTCGTAGTGTGGAAGGGCCCCAAACAGGTATTTGATAACATCTTACAGGAGTACCACCAGTTAGGTGGTCCCATTGCTTTTACCTATGCTATGGACCAAACTTCTATGAATTTTTTGGATGTGCACATTGACATCAAATCAAATGCACTATCCACCACTGTCTTTTCTAAGCCCACGGACCGTAACCTATTACTGCAGTCCTCAAGCTGCCATCCCAAAGCATTGATTCGCGGGCTCCCATTTTCTCAAATGGTCCGCATCATGCGCATAAACAGCAATAGGGAGGCGGCCTTGCAACAAATAGAAAACCTTATTACTAAACTTAAAGCTAGAGGTTATAGTAATAAAATACTTGAGGAGGCCAAAAACAAAGCCATGAATCTTGATAGAACTGCTCTACTGTCCCCTAAGGGGGTCAAGAACCAAA